>NC_045157.1:30803351-30864119 GCF_900700415.2 Clupea harengus
CGTAAAAAAACTGAAAAGCATCCCAATGCCCGCCCTATTGATGAATTGGCAGCTGATGTGAGGGCACTACTAGTCGCAAAACTCCCGAAGGCAGATTATTTTGCACTACAATTAGATGAATCCACCGATGTGTCAAACGACGCTCAGCTTTTAGCTTTTTTGTGATTTGTCGACCAAAATGAGATGCAGGAGGAATTTCTATTCTGTAAGCAGCTGCCTGGAGGTAAAAAAAGTTCAGAGATTTTCAAAGTGATCGACAATTTTTTCCGTGAACATGATATACCCTGGCCAAAATCTGTCGCGATGTGCACAGACGGTGCAAGAGCCATGTATGACGCACTGCATGCTTCATAGGGAGAATGATGTTGCCAAAGACATGAATGATGAATTCTCAAACGTCAGATCTCTCACTAGGTATGAGATATTTCATCCATACCATACTTAAGCTTCTCAAGCTACTCAATTCTTTGTCTCTCCCTAATTTAATACATAGTGATGGCTAACTGTAAGGGAGACAAAATGTCAATAATAAACAGAATAAATTGAAACGAGTTGTGTGTCACAGATGATTTGTAATTCTGTTCAAACATGTGTAGGGGAGTGTGTGTGTGTGTGACTGACACTTAGTTCCAAATAAATTATATGAATATCAGGCCCAAATTTGGGGCGGCGGGGGTGGGGGTCCCTGCTCAGTGTCTCTCTCAGCCAAGGGGTCCTTGGGCTGAAAAAGGTTGAAGACCCCTGCCCTACATATATTCCTACCCTGTTTAATTTGTTTTCATTTAACAAATTTGTTTAATTTTTTTTCATTACAGCAAAACAATGAATGCCCTTATTTCATTATCTTATTATTTCTTTCTTATTCTTTCTTAACAAAAAGCTTGGTTCATTTTGAATTTCAAAAACAGATATCATCTTCTAAAGTTGTAGGTTTAGGACAATATTGTAAGAAAACAGTGTACATATAAACTATCCTGCAAATAGTTCTCTTTTCTTTACTGAGAGATTAATCGGTCAAATCATTCTTTGTTAATGTTGACAGGGAAACCTTCCTCCAGATTATCAGATTACTCTCATTGACATTGGATTGGTCCTGGAGTTCTTGATGGGAGGAGCATATCGTTGTCACTACACCCGGAAGAGTTTCCGGACCCTCTACAACAATCTCTATGGCCTGAAACGAGTGAGCTCTACTTGACTTTTTCAACAGCTTTTAGTTCATTCAAATTCAATTACAACATGCATAAAACACTAAACCATATCATAAGGGTGGTAACTAGGCAAAATCACAATGTTTTTTTTTCTACAGTTTTTGTCTGTGACACTGTCACAGATTTCAGTGTATCCTTCTATTTGTAGGAAAACTGTAAAGCTGAGTATGTTTTAAAGAAAGCCTTTTTTTTCTTGACTCACCTCCTTGAATTCTACAGTCAAGGTTATCAAATATAACAGATACGTGATACTTTACTCAGTCAAAATGATTGATTACTTATTTCTGACCATTTGATGTACGGAAGGTACTAGACCATGATGGGGATGCCATAGCGATTTCTAAATCAATTGAATGCCTAACAAAGGTGGAGCTCAAAGTATCGCCCTGATATAACAACAACAGTTTTAGATAGAACCATCCTTGATATTGGGCTTTATAGATGTGGTGGTTGTTTTGGCTTTTGAATCCAGATAGCAGAAGCACAAAAAAACACTACTTAACTCACAGGACTTAGACTGACATTAAACTTAGGAACCAATAAGGGAGAAAGGACAGACTGAACTTAAATAGTAGAGGGGGAAACAGATAATGAGACACAGGTGAGCTGAACAAGGGGAATTAACAAGACGCAGGAAAAACAAATCAGGCTAACAAACAGACTAATAATGGGGAACAGGGCCCCGTTTGTCGTAGCTCGTTTAGCGAGTTACAGAGATCATTTTCAGGATGAGATAATATAAGTCCCTCTTTTCGGTTCGTGGAAGCAACTTTGGATAAATCACCATAGCAACACATCAATTAGCTTCAACCTGTTCCAGTGCAGGCTCATTTAGCGCTTGTATGAGCGCTACCGATTCAGCCGACAAGGAATAATTTATTTACAAGACCTTCTCGAGCCATTTATTGCAAACACCACAGCCGAGCATTGACTGTCTTGCGTTTTTTTGCGAGTGGTACATTTTTGTAGTGTCGGCGATGCGGAGAACAAAGCACTCATAATTATATGACAGTGTTATTAGTACCCCATAGCATATCATTATTGTAGAAAATGATTAAGGTGGACTCATGATAAGAATAGAGGGAAATACACACAATTTCTTTTCACTGCTTCAATTTATTGAATTTCGTATTAATACATTTACATTTAGTCATTTAGCAGACGCTTTTATTCAAAGCGACTTACAAGGAAATGTAAAACTACACTTGGTAAGGAGGTGAGGGGAATCAAACTAGCAACCTTGAAGTTACTAACCGGTAACGGTATCCTCTGTAATTGTTGAAATCTTGAAATACTAGTTCACACTTACCGTCACTTATTCATTCATAGATATCACACTATAAACATCCCAACACACCGCTTCTTGTCTTGCTCTCACAGCGGTGTTGAATATTGCCATGATTATGGTCTTGTATTCTTCATAAGCGTTCATGTTCATCTCCTGCTCGCCAGCGGAGAAAAAAAGAGCCCTTTTCTTTATAGATTAAGGTGACCAGACGTCCCCGGTTACCGGGGACAGTCCCCGTTTTTGGTGGCTTGTCCCCGGCTGGAGCTGTCCCCGGAAATGTCCCCGGTTTTCACTTTGACCAACAACAGACCCGGGATACCAAACGTTTAGTTGCGTAGCCTACACGCCACGGGCTCAAGCAAGCCAGCCATCAGCCAGGGGGACAAGCTCTAGCTCAGAGCTCAAAGATGTTCTAGAATGCCCGTCTTTGTAGTATTTTGATTGGTGGAATATGCAGCGCGGTACAATCTTTGCCCTTAGCTTCTACTTTTTTTTATTCAGAGACAGATCGCGTCCATTCATTCATTCAGCTAGCTAGCTCTGGCAAATCGAGTACAAGACAGGATAGCATTGGGATAGGCGATTAGCAACGGTGTTTATTGTAAGTGTCATTGTTTATCATCTATGTCATATATTATGTAACCTATAATATGTATGTAGCCTATGATCTACAATTTGCAACAGTGAGTGTTTGTGAGTGTTAAACAGCAGCTATCTGTCAGTCAGGTGTCAGCCACAGCTCTACTTGCTAACTAACTTTGTTAACTTTTTAACATTAGCAGTGATACTAACTACAGTACTATGCCATTTCAGTTTCATTAGTCTGGATTACTATTGAGAGGTAGTTGGCAACTTGTCAATAAATTAAACCACTTGAAAGCAAGAAAATACTCCTTGAACTCGCTTTCCGTACATCCAGTTGCGCTTCCCGCTTACGTCTGTCTCGTTGTTTGTGTGACAATGACAATAAAGTACTTTGAACTTTGATAGTTCTGTGGAAGTAAAAACAGTCTCACCAGTTCAATTTTAAGCAGTGGGTTTCAATGTGCAAAAATCTTTAAATGAGCCATGTGCTTAGGCTACATAGACAGACAATTACAGGTAGCCTAGAATAATGGTAGGCCTACATTACTTAAAAACAAACACAAAAAAAACATGTGTTCTTGTGGTGGTCTCTTAAAAGACACTTTTTCCCACATTAACTTCACATATTCTTTATCAACAAATATGTCAACTGGTAGTGTGTCACAGAACTTGTTATTTTTTGTATTATTCAGATCTCCCTACCTCACCTTGACATTGCTTGGAATTACTGAAATTGTATTTTTAATCTTTTTGTTTGTTTGTTTGTTTCTTCAATTTAGGTATAGTATTACCTAAAAAACTATTCCAAAGATCCTGGAGTCTATGGGCCTGATCTGTATGTTCATAGTTCCAGCTCATTTTCACACAGAATATAGGAATACAATGCATTCAGTTGCCTCAATGGCCTTAACATTTTCTATGCTGGAAAAACCTACACCTGTCACCCACCCGTGCAGACCAGTCACTTATCAGCCAAACACAGAGGTTAGGCCTACTGCAAGGAAGCTTGTGCATGACATCAACGAAGTTCTTATCACTGATATTGGTTCTTATTAACTGGCAAAAGATTGTTACCTTTACTACTCTTCATTTCAGCCACTTCGTTATTAGTTTTAAGAAGAAAACTCTTTGTTTGACATTCCCCTTGTGATTTACGAACAAGGGTAAGATAAACTGCTTTCATGAATAAGGGCCCAGTCAGTGTCCCCGTTTTTCGATCACAAAGACAAAAATATGACATGTTTTGGAGGTGTTAACGTGTCTGAACTGAAAATGTCCCCGGATTTGGTCTCAGAAATCTGGTCACCTTATTATAGATAATATTCATAATGACTCGAGAAGGTCTTGTAAATTAATTATTTCTTGTCGGCTGAATCGTAGTGCTCATAAAATAACTCATCATGATGGAATAATGGATCTTGGCGATCGCAAAGAACTCTCTCCCTACGCTAATCTAACTATCTAATATCAGTCCTTGGTCAATGGGATGCCTCCTTTTTCCGGGGGTGTGGCAAGCTTATCCAGCTACACTTAAGTTATTCTGTGCTGGAGCAGGTTAGTGCTAATTGATATGTTACTATGGTGATTTATCGAAAGTTGCTTCCACGAACCAAAAAGAGGGGCGTTTTTTATCTTAGCCTGAAAATTGGCTCGCTAAACCGCTTAGCGAGCTACGACGAATACCCCCCAGTAGTGTTTACCAAAACGTTTCAGACGGGGCAAGTTACTAAAGGATAATTGTGTGGCCAAAGCCAAAGTAAGATTCAACGTATTGACTGCTGAACCATGCAGAGAAAATGCTTGGTGAGAAGGAAGATCATTTATCCGAGGGATTCAAAATAATCTATATTAAATTAACCTATTCAACAATTTTTTTTATCAGGGAATGTGATCATTTAAAGTTAAACAACAAAATGATTAATTGCAATCTAAATGATTCTGTAAAATCTTCATGTATCAAATATTTTTTATTGTAAATTCTTTTCTGCTTACAGCCAAAAGCACTGAAGCTTCTGGGGATGGGGGTAAGAAACTAACATACATTCAATCATTTATGTAGTCATAAGACATCATGCACCTCAACATACTGTTTTATTGTATTTGAATGAATGATTTGTGTATAAACTGCTGCAGGACGACGACCCACGTCCAAAAGGCAAAAAGAAAGGGAAGAGGAGGGAGGAGGAGGTGGACATTGATGTAGATGACCCAGAGGTCTGCCGTTTTCAGTACCCCTTCCATGAACTCTTGGTGTGGGCTGTGCTGATGAAGCGCCAGAGGATGGCCCTGTTCCTGTGGCAGCGTGGGGAGGAGACCATGGCCAAGGCTCTGGTGGCGTGTAAGCTGTACAAGGCCATGGCTGTGAGTCTGGAGTCTTCTCAGAGTGAAGTGGTGGATGACATCTCGCAGGACCTGGAAAACAACTCCAAGTGTGTTTGAGCATGTACATGTTTAAAAGTACATGGAATTAGGAATGCATGCATATATGCTATTCTCATAATCCTTCAATGACTCGCTCTCTATATATCGAACGGTGCCCTATTTCCGCCCCTTTACGCTTACGTCCAACTTAATATTAATTTCTCTGCCAACCAAGATAACGGATTCTGAACAATTTAAGCTCCTGCCCCAAAGGGGTATTTAAATTATAAAATTCTAACAAGATAAAAGGCGTAATCTAGACACCCACCGCTACTGAAATATGTAAGGTTGATTGATTAAAGATTGAAAAAGATATTTTTTGTCTGTAATTTTGTAAATTGTGGGGGCGGAACTATGGAACACTACGATACTATCCTCAAATACATATATATAACATATATATATATATATATATATATACATAAATAGAGGTTAACATATGTACATCTCGAAGATTTATGTCAGACCCTTCCCTTTCTGGCTACTGTGAGTATTAATGTTCTTGTATGTGATCCTGCTTTTGATCCTGTATGTCTTTTTAAGAGAAAGAAATACAAAAGTGAAGAAAAAGAATACTGCAGCATTCCTGACCGCATTTGCTCTTTGCCAAACCTCTCTCGCCCCTCATCTCTTAGGGAATTTGGCCAGCTTGCGTATGACCTGTTGGATCAGTCCTACAAGCAGGATGAGCAGGTGGCTATGAAGTTGTTGACATATGAGCTGAAGAATTGGAGCAACTCTACCTGTCTTAAGCTGGCGGTGGCCGCCAAACACAGAGACTTCATTGCCCACACATGCAGCCAGATGCTGCTCACGGACATGTGGATGGGCTGCCTTCGGATGGGGAAGGTTAATGGCCTGAAGGTGTGGCTAACACAAACACATTTCACCATGTATACCTATGTTTACCCCATTCGTTCACCTACAAGAACCATTATCTTAAAAATTAAGATGGGAGCTCAAAATATTAGTTTTCTAAATCCCCATTCACTTATTAGCAGTCAGATTAATGATTTTGTCTGGAGAGGAAAATAAGGGTACTTAGTTTCGGGACAGATTGCAATAAATGGAATTCAAGTACACTCTGTCTAAAACAAGTTAGATTAGGCTATCTAACTTCCAATTTAGTCCGCTCACACTAACACTATTATCCTTCTAATTATTCCAAATGAGTAATCAATATAACAGTCAACCATAGCATGATTAAAAAATGAAGTATTTCAAGATTTCAATAAGTATATTCGATATGTACTTACTAGGAGTGTCTATAAGGTAGATGTAAATGGGTCCGAAGTCAACTCATGGCATTCCTGAGGATGATTCCATCACATATCAAAAACCACGGTAAAACAATGCATATCAACTTCATATCAAAGATAAATTCTTCGCACACTAACAAAGCACTTCCTATTGTATTTGCACCTCCAACAAAATGGCGGATAATTTGTTGTGGGTAGAGTGTGAGGTCACTGTTGATAAGAGACCCTATCAGGTAGCTAAGTGAAGGTATACAGGGGTTAATTTGCCTCGACTGAGGTAATGAAACACACATAGCAATGAGGGTTGATGGAGTCCCTAATAATTGCCTACCCTGATAGCAAGCATATATCGGCCCACAGGTGGATTTTGGTCTGCACCCCACTGGTGGTGTGCCACTTCTAATTCGCTCTTGGACCACCATCATCTTTACTTTAACGGGGCATGGATATTAAAAAATAACATAAAATTGAATTTCTAAATCATATCCTTGGCATAGTCTATTTAAAATACCAACCACGTTCAGGGTACAAGAAGACTCTCAAGGTTAAAAAATGACATGGCCAATTTAAAACATATGTTAAGTTCTCTCCACGCCATGAGGTGCATAAGGCTGCACATTTCATTTTCCATTTTGCTCGATCCTTCGCCAGACCTCGGACCTCATTCCAGCTTCTCCATCCTTCACGTCCTCTTTCCTTCTCCATTGTTGGTCTTTGACCCAGTGATGTCATGATGTGCTCGGCTGTAACTCTGTCCACAGTCGTGGCTTCACCAATGCTGATTGAAAAATATATCTTACACACTGGTAACATGAAAATTAATGTTTTTAAAGCAAGTGACAAAATGGTGGGCTGCTTGTCTGTAACAATTTCTTTCAATCATATCAATATTTTCATGTTACATGTTGTCTTTAGCCTTCGCCATCTTGGCTAAACTTTGTGGGTACTACTGCAAGGTAGGGAGGTGGAGAGGAATTAGGGGGTACCAGCGTAGTGATACACTGCCTGGAATCTGCTTGGAGTGTGGAGTATAAAATCATTTAACCTCCTAGCCAATAGCTAGCATGAACTCTAGACAATTCTGGAAGCATCTCTATGAAAATTAGCCCTGGCACCCGGAACAGTGACACACCTGGAGTTGTACCCACGGAAGGTGTACTTAAATCACAGAAACCCTTGCACTGGCCAAATAAGGCAAACACACCATTAGCAGTGACTCAGGAAGGAAAGAGGAGTGAGTACAGAGGCTCTCTGGTTTGTGTCTTGGGCGAGAAATATCATTTCTGAGGATGTCGAAACACACTGACACTTTCTCCTTTTCAGACTCAAAAGGTACACAAATACATTATAGATTTGTTTAAGCTGCAACAACACCTTAAAACCTTTAGCTAGACTATGATGACAAACTGGAGGAAAGAACATAGCAAAGAGGTGGATAAAATTACAACTACTAAATCCAGAGCGAAAAAAAGCACTCGGATGTGTTATTGTGGTCATTGCTTTGTCTCAACCTGAACATTTATGCTGTGTGCGAGTAAAGATGTCAGATAAGGCCCGGAGGTATATTTTGACCAGGCATACTTTGCAGTGAGTGCATGTTGCATGTCTTCTTCTGCAGTGAGTGCATGTTGCATGTCTTCTTCTGCAGAAAGTGCATGTCAATTAGATGAGTAACTGAAAGAAACTCTCCAAGCCACCTGGAAATGGTTAATGAGTTAATTAGTTACTATATGATTGTCTTCCAGCTAATCTGGCTATTCTTTCAAAAATCATATATCATCAATAATTAGCTAGAGTAGAAGACCTCCTTTGGTGTTTCTGACATGATATAATATTGTATGACATAAAACGTTGGTGGTAGTCGGGTCGGTTGATACGATTACCATCACTCTGCATATGATGACAATGGTTCTAGGGGAGCCGGGGAATTTTGTGAAGCTGTACATTGGAGTAGAGGGAAAACAGCATGCAAAGTCAACAAATACATCTTATACACAATGATTCTTTCTTTATGACATTTTCAATTAAAGACAAAATTGTTTGACAACATGATTGTTTCATTTGAGCCTTTTCTAGGCATACATACAGTGTTAAGATATAGCCAAAAGTAATGTTCCAGCTCTTTTGCACAGGTGATCCTGGGTATTGTATTTCCACCATATATTCTGCTCTTTTGCACAGGTGATCCTGGGTATTGTATTTCCACCATATATTCTGCTCTTTTGCACAGGTGATCCTGGGTATTGTATTTCCACCATATATTCTGCTCCTGGACTTCCGCTTCGGAGATGACACAGCCTACCAAGGTGTGAGCGAAGACAACAAAGACCAGGAGGATGACAAATCTTGCAAGGTAAATGGCAAATTCTCAAATGTGAGAACAGGGTCAATGTTGGTACATGAGATGGCACAACCAGAAGGTGTCTTGACTTTGTGACCAAATATAGGACACCATAAACATTTTTATCATATTGTAAAACAGGTGTAGCCAAATTAAATGTTTAGGGTTGTGAAAATAATGTGTTAATTAATTAAAGAACAATATTGCATAAAAAATGAATTGTGCTTAATTAGAGATCACACACTTGAGCCCATATGTCACTGTGCAGTGCTCAGCTGTGGTCAGATTAGATGGGTATAGTGGCGAGTCTGCGTTGCGTTAACAGTTCTTATTTCTCCCACTGTGAGCTTCTGCTGTGGAGCCAGCATCAAGGTTTTGGGCTGTATTAGTAGTTGGATGTTAAACCTCATCTTGGAATTATTTGAATACATCACCTTGTTTTTTAGTTTTTTAGTTTGTTTTAACTTCAGAAACGGTTGTGCAATAAAACCTTTGGAAATCCCCAAAGGTAATTTTTTTAACCATAACTTTAATTATAAAGCCATATTATATATATATAAAAAAAACATTAAATTGACCAAGGGGAAGCATAGTTAGTCTGGCAAGGCAAGTGTATTTATAAAGCACAACTCATACACAGTGGCAATTCAAAGTGCTTTACAAATGATAAATAATAGATTAAGACGATGCATAAACAGAAACGTGCATTAGAAAAATAAAAGATTTAAAAAGAAGCTGAAAGAGCGTAAAAACTAAATACAATAACTACAAATATGAGTAGAGTGAACAGTAAACAGAAAGCATCTGAGAACAGTTGGCTTAAGCTGGCTACAGCTTTGATGTCATCCGACAGTTGGTTCCAGAGCTGAGCAACCTGTACTGCAATTCACTCAGGATGTCTAGAGCGTTTTGACAGTAGAGTGTTCGGTCCGGACTTGAGCCCATTTAAACCACACGCTTGTAAACAGCAATGGAACAAATAAAAAATATTAGTGTTTATATATCAGAAATGACATGGAAATCTACAAATGCCTTTTTCATTTTAGCATGCATTCAGAAACATACTTAGAGAATATTTGAATCCAGTGCAATTCAGGGTTAAAATGTTGGTGTATTTTGATTCTAGATTTAATAATTCACGCACACAAAAGCCTTTTGGCACTGGTCTGCCTTATAACTGTCATAATGTGCTTATATTCTCTTAGGACACAGAGTCTAAGAAGGAGGATGAGGAGAACGCTGGGAAGAAGCAAAGGCGTGTCCCCATTGGGAAAAAGATCTATGAGTTCTACAATGCCCCCTTCACTAAGTTCTGGTTCAATACTGTGAGTTGTGTGCTACCAACTACTAATCCTTCCCCTCTGTCCCTCATGATGTTTGAAAACATCGAAAGCAGACTGCTGTACTTTAATGCGCTTACGGCACACTCACATCGTTGCGTTGCAATGCGTTGATCCAACGGATGACGGAGGAGGAGTCTGGCGCGTGGGGTTGTGTTGATAACGGAGACGTTTATAGTGAGATTGAGCCAGCTGTTTACCTTGTGGGCAGTAGCACGCTAACATTAGATAGCTGGCTCAGACACCTCGCAAATCCCCTCAGATGTATTTTTTGTTACAATAACGGGGTATTTACATGGTTTATTTCTCGGTAACTTAAAAAAAATCTAAGCAAGAAAAAGTAAAACAACTTTTAAGTTGAAATACGACTATCCGCCATCTTTTTTTTTTATCTTTACGCTCTTGAGACGTGAGCATAAACGCGATCTGATTGGCTGACGCATGCGTTGCCTCTCGAAAAGGTGAAATTGTTTTTAACTCTCACCGCAAGCAACGCAACGCAACTCTCACCGCAAGCAACGCAATGGAACCCAATGGAGCCATAATTCAGTTCGGCAACGGATGACGTCACCCCATTCAAAGTGAATGGGGATCCGTCTACGATAACGGATCAACGCATTCCAACGCAACAATGTGAGCCAAGCATTATCCAGTTTAGCAGTTGTTTCATCAGAAGTTATGTGAATAAAGTCATGGAAAACTGGGTAGCAAATTGCCCAGGGGTCATTCCATGCAATGCAGATTGACATAGGAAGGCATTCTTGGTTAACAGGGTGTGGTTTCAATCCCTATTAAATTGATAGAATAACTGGAATGTATGAGTGGTATCATTTCTAATGCTAATGCAAATTAGTTTGAACACAAATATTTTTTTGTCACTTTTAGTATAACCATCCATTAACATTAAGTCAGATGGCAAGTAACAGTGGATGAGGGAAAAAGTTAGGGTTAGGGTTAGTAAGTTCAGCTACAAAGCTCTGTCAGATGGGTGTTTCAAGACCACAGTTATTTGAAGTTACCACCAGAGTACATCTAGTCTTAAATGTAAAGTAAAATTCCATGGGAACAAAGTAGGCAAGGAAATGGAAAAGGAATTGGTAACCAAATATACATTGGACAGACAATCCGGCAAGATGGGTACACCAGGGAATTTTGAGCATACTTTGAGTCCAGAGGAGGAATACCCTGTTGGTCCTAGCAGTAGCTGGGAAGGTATCGACCCAATTCTTGGTTCAGCTTCAACCTGGTCCGGAACACCTGCTGAAACATGGCCTTGGCAGCCTCTCAGCCTTTTGGTATTATTTGTTAGCCATTTTGAGTGAGGCAACTAATGCTTTCACATCTAGTTGGTCCATGTTCACCAGGTATAAAACATTACCACACATGTTCATGAACTGTAAGGGCTTGCCTGCTTTGATGGGGGAAGTCAATTTTGCTTTCATACCTACATTAAATGTATGCTTAGATGCTTTGGAGGTAAAGAGAGTGCACATTTAGGTGATCTGTGTGTGTAATGGTAGCCGGCAGGTGCAATGCTGTGCAGTGAGTGAACCTCACTCCCAGACACCTTAAGAACCGTGCTGGTGGCAGATGGCACCAATAGGTTTTAGCCTCCTTGCTAGCACACCTGCCTCCCATACCCGAGATTGCAAGTTCCAGTCTGGTGCGGGACTGTGCTTGTGTACGCATGCAGGAGCAGCAGCTGCAGGAGCAGCTGGAGAAGGAGCTCGTCTTGACCTTGAAGTTCGTTTTTAAGAATAAAATAAATCACACGGGATTGTGTACCGGAATTTGTTTATATCCTAGCTGTGACAACGTGATTACAGGCAGAAAACTGGCATCGTGGAAGAAGTTCAAAAGAAACTGTCATCTGGAGAGTTTAAAACAATACAAAACGAAGGGTAATCTACTGTATGAAGATATTTCTGCGAGAGTAGTCAATGCGGATTCTAATGAGGCTGTTGGATATGTCCAATGTAAGAAGTGCAAAGTTGTAATGAAATATGATATTAAGCAGACGGGGAGTTCCGCCCTGCAACGCCATGTGGATAGAGTCTGCAAGACGACTGATGATGCCGGTGGGCTTTTGCAACCTAGCATCGCCGCCTTAGCTAGTAGCTCAAGAAAAATCCCACTCCAGGACAAACAGAAAATGACAGAAAAATGCGTTGCATTCTGTTGCAAAGACATGAAGCCATTTTGCTCCATTGAAGGAGAGGGGTTCCGTGAGTTGGCCCAACAGCTGTCTATGGGCCAGTGGCAGCGCAGGACGTACTGCCTGACCCTACAACTGTGGCAAAACGGTGCCACGAGCTGGCGACAGAGAAACGCAAGAATTAACATTAAGAGTTGCACCTAGTCAGATCTATTCACAGTGCATTTATATTCTAAGCCCTTCATCGAAGATCTGGATGTCTTGCGTCTCGCAATTACAGTCAACAGGCTATTCAAGAGACAGAACCCCCGCAAAGCGGCCGGGCCAGACTCTGTCTCTCCAACAATCCTGAAGCACTGTGCTGATCAGCTGTCTCCGGTGTTCACAGACATTTTTAACACCTCACTGGAGACATGCCACGTACCAGCCTGCTTCAAGACCTCCACCATCATCCCCGTCCCCAAAAAAGCTAAGATCACTGGACTCAATGATTACAGACCCATCGCCCTGACCTCTGTAGTGATGAAGGCATTTGAGCACCTTGTGCTGCTTCACCTCAAAGCCATCACTGACCCTCTCCTGGACCCCCTGCAGTTTGCCTACAGAGCCAACAGGTCTGTAGACGATGCAGTAAACATGGCCCTTCACTTTATCCTCCAGCACCTGGACTCCGCAGGAACCTACGCCAGGATCCTGTTTGTGGACTTCAGCTCTGCCTTTAATACCATCATTCCTGCTCTGCTACAGGACAAGCTCTCCCAGCTGAGTGTGCCTGACTCCACCTGCAAGTGGATCACAGACTTCCTGTCTGACAGGAGGCAACACGTGAGGCTGGGGAAGTATGTCTCTGAGTCCAGAACCATAAGCACCGGCTCCCCTCAAGGCTGCGTTCTTTCCCCTCTACTCTTCTCCCTGTATACAAACAGCTGCACCTCCAGTCACCAGTCCGTCAAACTCCTCAAGTTCGCGGATGACACCACCCTCATTGGGCTTATCTCTGGTGGGGATGAGTCCGCTTACAGGTGGGAGATTGACTATCTGGTGACCTGGTGTGGCCAGAACAACCTGGAGCTAAATGCTCTGAAAACAGTGGAGATGGTTGTAGACTTTAGAAAGAACCCAGCCCCACCCACCCCCATCACCCTGAGAGATTCCCCAGTCGACTCTGCGGAGTCCTTCCGCTTTCTGGGCACCATCATCTCCCAGGACCTCAAGTGGGAGCTGAACATCAGCTCCCTCACCAAAAGAGCTCAACAGTGGATGTACTTCCTGCGGCAGCTGAAGAAGTTCAACCTGCCAAAGGCAATGATGGTGCACTTCTACACCTGCATCATCGAGTCCATCCTCACCTCCTCCATCACCGTCTGGTACGCTGCTGCCACTGCCAATGACAAAGGCAGACTGCAGCGTATCATCCGTTCTGCCGAGAAGGTGATTGGCTGCAATCTTCCATCTCTTCAGGACCTGTTCGCCTCTAGGACCCTGAGGCGGGCAGGTAAGATTGTGGCCGATCCCTCCCACCCGGGTCACAAACTCTTTGAGGTTCTTCCCTCCGGCAGGAGGATGCGGTCCATCAGGACCAAAACCTCACGCCACAAAACCAGCTTCTTCCCGGCTGCAGTTGGCCTTATTAACAAGGCCCGGGACCCCCACCTGACCTGGACTCTTATCCCACCCCCACACCCTAAGTCTGTGTTACATTAACACACATTACATTGCACATTGCTCATCCACATTGCACTCCTGTTTTGCTTTTTGCACTCTACTTTCCACTTTTTTTTATATTCATTGTTTATATATTTGTATCGTATATATTGTGTTTTTTGGTTCTTATGTGTAGTACTTTTCTTATGTGTAGTACTTATTTGTGATTTTATGTTATGTGTAGTACTTATTGTGTTTCTATGTTTTTATGTTTTATGTTTACTGTATGCACCTTCACACCAGAAAAAATTCCAAGTAGGTGTAAACCTACTTGGCAATAAATCCCATTCTGATTCATTCATTCTGATTCATTCTGATTCTTTTCTAAAAACTGATTTTTAATTTGGCATAGAGCCTACATGTAATTGCCATTGCACAATATGATATTGTCTGGTACATCAGTGCATGCTGCCATTTAACTGTTGCTATTGTGTTGTCATGAACTGTTATAAGTCACTTATGGCATGTTTATGTAGAATCATCATAAGTGTTTTAGAATCCATGTGTTGCTGATTCCTGCCAAAGTGTGTGTGTGTTTTTTTTTTGTATGTGGAGAATTTGGTCTGCTCCTTCAGTTCATTTATAATTTAATTGATTTTTTGAAGTTCTCATTCGCGTTCAATTTTAGGCTGGTGGCACAACTGAACAACATTATTAAAGAGGTTAACACAATAGGAATGACCACTGATATCTGGACAGAGTCCTCTTCATAAGCAATCACTTGACATTTCGTGACACGAACATTCAAGCTGATGGGCACAGGAGGCAAAGACGGGGGAGAATATTCGGAGAGAAATAATCAGACTACTGACAGAGTATGGGCTGGATATTAGTCTGCTGAATAAAATTGTGTGGGTGACAGACCAAGGCTCGAACATAATCAGTGCCCTCAGACCATACAACACAGGATCGACTGTAAAGATCAACTTTACAACACAGTGATACGAAAGGATTGGTGAAATATGTTACAAATACGGGAATTGCAGCTTTGTAGATTTAGCACAGTCTCATATCTATGAACTCTGTCCGTTGAGTTTACCAGGAACTACGTGAAAAGCGTGAGGACCGTGCGGAGAGCTGGCAGATCGATGCTAAATCCCCAGACGTACTTGACATTCTTGTCGAGTTCCTGCAACCATTCTATGAGGCCCAGTGTGAACTTGAAGGAGACCAGTACACAACAATAAACCTGGTGTTCCTGTGGTTTGAGCGACTGAAGCCCGGCACCAATCTATTTAGATTATATCATTCAGCTTTATTCTGCTTGTCGACCACTTCCTGCACTGTGTAGTTTTCCTGGTGTCACAGTGTATGTGTTACCCTCACTGTGTATCTTTTGAGAATTAGTGAGACCCTGAGACCTCCCTGTGTTCACCGTCAGTTGTTGTCCATCTGATGGCATGAGTGCCAAAGACAAGCCTTGACTCTGCTTGAGTGCCAAAGACAAGCCTTGACTCTGCTTGAGTACCAAAGACAAGCCTTGACTCTGCTTGGTGTCAGAAGTGGGTTCAGCGCCCCCTGGAGGAAAGGAGGTATGGCATTCGAAGACATCGCTGAGAAGACATCGCAGAGAAGACATCGAGGACCTTATCCAGCGGCAGCAGGGAGAGGCTGAGCTTTATATTCCAAGATTCTTCAAGTTAGTTCTGGCCTTGCCTCTGCCCTGGGAGCAGCTCAAACGAGCAGCTGGACGCCTCTGCCACCGAGCTCAGCCTGGCGAAGAAGGAGCGAGCCGCCAGGCCCAGTGCCTCAACGGGACCTGGGAGTCACGCCGCCAAACTTGTTTCAAGCAGAGGAAAGCTGCTGCCTCATCACGTCAACTGCCCCAGAGCATGCTGAACCGCAGCAGCCATCCCCAGTGGAGGACTCACACATGCATCATGGCATATCACATGCATCATGTCATAGCCCATGCATCATGTCAAAATAATTATAAACAGCAGTGTTTGCTGTGTATGCTAGTGTGAGCTCTAAGCTATTCACTGTAATAATACATTTTGTATGGGTATGCAGTGTAATATGTGCCAACATTTACTTTTGCAACTATAGATATAGTGTATGACTACAATTTTTGTGGTACAATGTAAAATAGTCATGTTCTTCTCTTCTCCAAAATAAATCCCCTTGTGAAAAGGCCTTGTGTAAGTTGTGGAGGAATGTTGACAGCCCCTCCTGCATATTCAGGCTTCAAGGCCATTAGCCCTAGCATTGATACCTTTTGATACTACAGTGACAAGGTCATACATGTTAGATGGCCATTCATATGAATGGAGTTATTCAGAGCTGACTATAAAGTTGCTGACATTTTCATAAATATCAGAACCAGAGAACCAATCCAGCCTAGCATTCATGTGCAAAAGAAAATCCAAATAAATAATATAATAATATTCTGAGAACTAATTTTCTGTAATCCATGTCACATGTTGAATATCTGGGAATATGCTTTCTTAGTGTATCTGACATCATATAATAACTTTAAAGATGTCTTCCCTTCCTGATTGCATTGTGTTCTTCTTCTCCAGACGGCCTATCTTGGGTACCTCATGCTCTTCAACTACATCATCCTGGTCAAGATGGAGCGCTGGCCTTCGCTGCAGGAGTGGATTGTCATCTCTTATATTATCACTCTTGGACTGGAAAAGATTCGCCAGGTTTGCTGTTATCTCTTATATTATCACTCTTGGACTGGAAAAGATTTGCCAGGTTTGCTGTTATCGCTTATATTTTCACTCTTGGACTGGAAAAGATTCGCCAGGTTTGCTGTTATCTCTTATATTATCACTCTTGGACTGGAAAAGATTTGCCAGGTTTGCTGTTATCGCTTATATTTTCACTCTTGGACTGGAAAAGATTCGCCAGGTTTGCTGTTATCTCTTATATTATCACTCTTGGACTGGAAAAGATTCGCCAGGTTTGCTGTTATCGCTTATATTATCACTCTTGGACTGGAAAAGATTTGCCAGGTTTGCTGTTATTTCTTATATTATCACTCTTGGACTGGAAAAGATTTGCCAGGTTTGCTGTTATCGCTTATATTATCACTCTTGGACTGGAAAAGATTCGCCAGGTTTGCTGTTATCTCTTATATTATCACTCTTTGACTGGAAAAGATTCGCCAGGTTTGCTGTTATCTCTTATATTATCACTCTTTGACTGGAAAAGATTCGCCAGGTTTGCTCCCATGGAATCAATTTTACAGTGTGAGTGCATCTGCATTGTTAATGCATTAATAGTTTGTACCCAATCAGTGAACAAATAATACCCCATAACACTTCATGCACAATTTCAGAAAGACAAACTATTAAACTTTGTTACAAAGTATTTGGTAAGGTACTCATATTTACCCTATATCCCTTAAGTGTGAGATTTATAAAGTAGAAATAAGAGTTTCCTTTCAGTTCTGGAGAATGTAATATACAAACAAAACACTACAAGGTAAATGCAATTAACCCTCATGTTGTCCATAATACAGTTTTGAAACTTCAGTCTTTAGTAAAAAAATCTTTTTTTTCACCCTACCTACTTGAATGGATACATTTTGCTATAGGGCGCACTACAACCATCATACAAATACTTAACAAAACTTAACAACAAAGATGCCTTCATGAACATTTCACTGGGGTTGTCGAGTGGGCACCTTCCTTCGTCAGTGTTTCGTTAAATTAGGCCCACGATACCTCCTGAAGGCTCAACAGTGGTGTCTGGCGTCTCAGACCTACCCTCCTCCATATTCACGATTGGTTAGGACTTCATAAGTATATACAGTAGATATGTTAATACCAGGGACAAGAGGCACACCTTGAAAATATTTTCAGTGAAAATTTGTATTTTGTATTTTTTTGTTTGTATTTTGTATTTTGTTTTCAGTGAAAATATTTTCAGTTTCAATCTCAGGGCCTCATTTACTAACATTGCAACCGCAGCGCAATCAGCGCCTTTGCCAAACCGCATATAGTGCACAGTAATTTGCATCGTATTTATCAGACAAGAACCTCATCACCTAATCAGCGCCTAACACCGCCCATTAGTGTTAATAGCGCGCCGCTAAAATAGGGAAGAAATAGCCTGCGTGTTCCTGCCACCATGGATGATGAGTTAAAATTAGAATTAGAGCTTTTGGTTCACAAGGTTACAGCAAACTAACCCGGGTAAATATAGAAAACTCATAAATATTTATCTGTTTAGCCCTTCCGTCCACCTGTGTGAAGTTGGCCCCCCGTATCATTCAAAATATTTAAAAAAGCACTGCTGTTCGTTTGTGCTAGGTTTGTGCCGTAAAAAAATATCGTTTGTGCTATTAAGGTTTTGAGTAATTCAATATTTTCAAACTTTTTACATTTTCTGGCCTGTGACGTCACTCAGCCCTCCTTCCACGTCCAAATCTCATCAAAATAGTCTCAATCGTTTGTGCTATGTTTGTGCTGGTTTATGCTGCACTGTCATGAATGTTTTTGCTACTCTTCTGTGTAGGACACAACATGAGGTTGCACGTTCTGTTTTTCAGGTGCTGTGGACAGGTCATCATACCGCTCCCATGTCGAGAACGTTAAAAAATAAAAGATATATTATATTTTTTCATATGTAAACATGAACCTAAGTTTAACATAGGCCTATTGAATCTGGGACAAGCAGCCTAAAGCTTAGGCCTATTATTATTGCCTATAAACACAGAGATCAAATTTCAAAAATAAAATAAACCTCAGTGGCATTCATTTCTTATGCCTCTCTTTTCTGCACATCGCAGGCGCTCCATCAGGCACTCCATCTGTGGTCAGTCCCACAAGTTTCTCCCAATGCAGCCCCATTTATATTCTTCAACGAGATATTTCCCCGTAGTTGTGCCATGCATTAGCCAAGTTCTTAATTGGCTGCTGCATGAAAGGCTGTCTGCATTTTTTTTTTTACTCTGTGATATGTTTGAATTTGTGTAGTGTATTTGATTTAAATTTGTATGTATATTTAGTCTGGTTTCATCATAATAAATCTGAGTGGAATTAAAAACTCTTTCCATAGTGACTGCTCAATGATTGTGTTTGTTTGTTTGTTTGTTTGTTTGTTTGTTTGTGTTAGATTCTGATGTCAGACCCTGGTAAACTAAAGCAGAAGATAAATGTGTGGCTGGAGGAATACTGGAACATCACAGACCTGGTGGCCATTTCTGTGTTCCTGCTGGGCCTGCTGCTCCGACTCCAGAATGAGCCCTATATGGGGTACGGGCGCGTCATCTACTGCGTGGACATCATCTTCTGGTACATACGTGTGCTCGACATCTTTGGTGTCAACAAATACCTGGGACCTTATGTGATGATGATGGGGAAGATGGTGAGGCTCTACACTTACAGTTCAGCTCTATTTGTCTTTCAAATGCATATTCTTTTGAGATGACTGAATCACTGTTTTAACTGTTTTAACTTCTTTAGTCTATTTTATTGTTTATGTATTTATTTATAGAATAAATACTTTACTACGGGGTCATCTTCAGTCGTGTTCCCTTCAAGGTGTCTCAACAATGTGTAGCAGGGTACAGTCATACGTTCTTATAATAAGTGACCTTACCTTGTGATTATGGGGCGTGTTTCAACCGAACCAGGAAAAAAAATGCCTCTTCGCTCAATTGGATATATCTAGAACCAATCAGAGCAACGTAGTATGACCATAACGTAGACCATCGGGGCCAGCTGATACATACAAATTTTACCGGAGGAACAGAGAAACGCGATCAAGGCATTTGTCAATCGAAAAGATGTTTTTGCCTTCCTTCCCACGGGATCCGGTAAAAGTTTAATTTATCAGCTGGCCCTTGTCACATACTACGTTGCTCTGATTGGTTGTAGGAAACCAATTGAGCGAAGAGGCATTTTTTCTCCTGGTTCGGTTGAAACACGCACTATAATCACAGCCCAATGGAGCGGTATCAGACTCATATTCTGACTAGAATTATGAGTATGACATCGTCAGGCTAGCGATTTAGGCTAACTATCGAGATTCTAAGTAACATGGAGACAAAACTGTTTGGTACTCCACGTAGATCATAAACCCTTGAATATACAAACGACTCAATTAAATCGGTTGAGAAATGTAAACGCTATAGTGCTTTTTATCCAGAAACACTGCAGCTGCAGCAAACTTGCGTTTGTTTACAGTCCAGCCTTTACCTCCCCAAGATGGCGGCGAGTTGGCACGTTGTAGCAACGTTCTGAAACAGTCAATATATGTCTATGCCCTTCTCCATGTTTGTTTATCCGCCCATTCTTTTTTTTCACAAAATAAAAGCCTGTGAGCAACAGACTTTTACAATAATAAAATAAATAATAAAACCTGCGTTAACGCGCGATAAAATAATTGTCAGTGTTAATTAATTGATGCGTTAACGCGATAATAACGCGTTAACTTGCCCAGCCCCAATTATCAAACATAAGCATTCGCCTACTGAGAAAATTAACTAACGTAAGCTATCAACAAAATAGTTATGAATCATTAATCAGTTCACAGCTCAGAACACATGTCTGTGTTGGATAAAAAAGATTAAAAGCGGAGCAAACCTTTATGTCACCACGAAATCAGCCCATTTTCCAACGCATTTTGTAAACCGCTGGACAGAATGGTTGGAAGAATAACCACTTTTTACAAGAGACTTCACACTATCATTTTCCCTTCCAGGTGTGAACTTATTTCTTTACTTTCATCTTACATGAATCACTTGGATGAATTGAATGCTGTGACTAAATATGTTAGTTCAACATAATAATATGTTTTAAAGAGAAACACAACTAGTTTGTTGTAATAATGTAAAGTGCTTTAGTTCATTTGACAAACACTCTTTCCTCTTCTCGGTTCAGTGTAGATGGAAGCCCACATGTTAACTACTGCCAACTTAAAGATTTTATATCCACATATCAAAGGCAGCAAGAACACAATATTATTCTAACGTAATCTGTGTCAATCAAAAAACTTTATTTATAATATGTATTTAATATAATTGACAGGGTCTTAAATGCTCCTTGTTCCACCTTTTCGTTCCCCGTTCGACATTTTTTTTAAATCCTTTTTTATTACAAGGTCAATTAAATCGGAACTAAGATGGGGCCACCTAGTGCTACTGTGGATATCCCAAAACTGCCATTTATTATTTAAGGAAAGTATCCCTAAGGGTGGAAGGTTCAACCGTAAGCAACCGTAATAAGGTACAAAAAACGAGCTACAACCTAATGGTCATCAACACGAGCTGAACATACAACATTGGTTGCCTGCCCCTATTCCCCTCCCCCTCCCCCATTAGTAGTTCAGGGAAGTAGGTGTTAAATATGTGCTTTAGAACGACCTCTGACTGATACTTCTCTATCTTGAATCAATACAATTGTCTAAAACAGTCTCACATGAAGTGCTTGTACACATACTGTGTGTTGTTGGAAAGAAGTCAAGTTTAAGTGAATCTGAATGGCCCAGCAAAGAAACCCTGACAGACAGACATCTGGGTGTTCTCTGGCATGTTTACAACAAAGGAGAAACACTAATATGATATAAAACAGTTCATTGTATGATGAATAAAAAAATATATGAAATCTACAAAAACATACTGTTACTATCGCAGATAATTGGGGCTGCAAAAAAAATACAGTTTCATAGCACTGACATATCGGATTATAGATCAAGCAGTTTCAAACCTTCAACATGCTTTTGATTGTGTACAGGATTCCCTAAAGTCCCTCAAATTGATGCTGAATGAGTCTAAGACTAAATTCATGATTTTCTCCAATGGTAGAAATAATGTCCCCTCCACCCATAGGATATGCACCCGTTCTGGGACTAATATTGAGCAAGTTCCTTGCTATAAATACCTAGGTATCTGGCTAGATGATAGGCTGTCATTTAAATCACATGTTCTTGACCTAGCTAAGAAGGTTAAAATTAAACTGGGTGCTCTTTATAGAATAAGATCTTGTTTTACTTTTGAAAACCGAATGGAAATAGTGCAATCAACAATTTTGTCAGTTCTTGACTATGGTGACATTGTTTACATGTATGCTGCACCCTCTACCTTAAAACTCCTGGACTCTGTTTACCATAGTGCTATTCGCTTTGTTACAGGAGACGCTTTCAGGACCCACCACTGTAACTTATACAAGAATGTTGGTTGGTCCCCTCTAGCGGACAGGAGGGAAAAACACTGTCTTTTATTTGTTTATAAAGCCTTAGTGGGAAAACTGCCTAATTATCTCATGTCACTTTTAAAATTAAAATCCATCTGTCATAATACACGGTCACAGAGCCTCATCTCCCTTGAAATCCCCCTTACAAAAACTAATATAGGTAAAATAGCTTTTAAGTTCTTTGCTTCCCATAAATGGAACACTATTCAAGTGGAGTTGAAATTAACCAAGTATTTGTCTGTCAACCAATTTAAGAGCCTTTTAGATAATAAGGATGTGCCTCAATGCTGTTGTTTTGAATGATTCTCTGATTTAATTTTTTTTACTTTATGTTATTTTATTTATTTATTTTTTATGCTTAATTTCTGAGTTGTTTGGTGTTTTGAAAAAAAAAAATTATTTATTTATTTTGTCTGTTTTGTTTTGTTGTGGTTTGTTTATGTATTGTTCTTCTGTACTATGTGGCCTCAATCAGGGCATTGCTGCAAAAGAGCCCTGTGCTCAGTCAATTTCTCCCTGAATAAACAATGATGATGATGATATAGTAAGTAGTAATAGCTGAACATTAAGTAGTAATAGCTGAACGTTAAGTAGTAATAGCTGAACGTTAAGTAGTAATAGCTGAACGTTAAGTAGTAATAGCTGAACGTTAAGTAGTAATAGCTGAACGTTAAGTAGTAATAGCTGAACGTTAAGTAGTAATAGCTGAACGTTATGTAGTAATAGCTGAACGTTCTCAAGAAGAAGAAATGTTGCCATGCTAATGAGACAACCATGACAACAATGCTCTCAAACTTTGTTACATGTGTTTAATGAATGTGATTTGGGTTGGAGGGCTCATCTTCACAGTCTTAACACTGTGTCTGTTTCAGCAACCTCTAGACTGGATGAAAGCCATATCAAACAGTTATGTTTGAATGCTGTTTCTTCCTCCATATTGTACTTGTGAAGATGGGTCAAGATTCTTGGCGGTCCAGTAAATCACTTGAAACACAAGATTAGTGTTGCCAGTTTCAAACATGGAATAAAACAGTGTTTCAGCCTTTCATGAAATCTAATTAATTCCTCTCACTGCATTAGATTCATTTAAGACAGTGATAGGCCCAGGACTCAAATGGGAATGGATGCTGTTATGGATTTTGTGGAAAAAACATATGCTCACGACTGTCGGGGGCTTCAGGCGACACGGAGACGTAGAGATGATGGAGTTTATTGGGAACTGCCAAAACCAGAGGCACAGGGGGAAAACACAAAAGTAACGCTGGATACAAAAGCTCAGAAGATTTTAAAGTCCAAACGATAACGCACAGAAGATAGGGAGTGAAAACTACACAACTCAGAAGTTATTGAAGAAAACAAAAGGCAAATTAGGAAAAAATGCGAAGCTGATAAGCAACACGGAAACAATAAGCGCAGGGGCGCAAGAGGGATTACAAAAGACAGGATGACCTGGAAGTCGGAGTCGGGGCAGATATTGAAAACAGAGTTCGACCAGGCCGCGGCTTGTGTCGTCAGGTTGTTAGTCCTTCAAGGTACGAGGCCAGACAAGGGAGTGTAGGGAGTGAGCAGTTTCTATAGTGGTGGAGGGAGATTGGGAAGGTGACTGAGGCAGGTGTGTGTCAGTAGGGGGCGTGGCAGGAGCAGGGCGTGGCAGGAGCAGGGCTCAGCGCTGGTGTGGCAACGACATTATATCTGATAATATATCTGGCTTTTTTGTAACAAGGGTCATTAATATGATATAAAATAGTATATTGTAAAGTGAACTGAAAATGAATAAGAATAATTCCAAAATGACCATTTCTCTCTCCTGTCTCTGTGCGTGTGTGTGTGTGTGTGTGTGTGTGTGTGTGTGTGTGAATGCGCGTCCCCTCTTGTTCTCCTGCAGATGATAGACATGCTTTACTTTGTGGTGATCATGCTGGTGGTGCTGATGAGTTTTGGTGTGGCGCGTCAGGCCATCCTGCACCCTGATGAGGAACCGACGTGGCGTCTGGCCCGGAACATCTTCTACATGCCCTACATGATGATCTATGGGGAAGTGTTTGCAGATTCCATAGACCGTAAGACTAGAGTTCATAGTAAGACTCCTGACTTTCCAAACCTGACAACCTAACTTCATTACCTTGAAAATAAATCCAACCGTTTTCACATGAGACATGTTGATTTAAGCATAACTATCATTAAACCAATGATCCAACCAATTGCATGTTGATTATGAATGTAGATTACCTATCTAAATAGAGGTCACCTGCATGGGTGCAGCTTTCTGGGAGGACCCTAAAGGTTTATGGGGCACAAGACCGGGGCTATGAACATGCTAGGCAGTAAAGCTTTTTGATATGCAGACTGTAGTGGTTAATGTTTCAAGAGGTCCACAATTCCTGGTCACCTGTACTGTGACAAAGGGAGTTTGTCAAATATACAGGCACAGCACAATATACACAGGTGAAGTGTAGAGACAATCAAAATGCAAATATAAAGTAATAATAATAATAATAATAATACACTTTATCTGTATAGCAACTTTCATACAAAACAATGCAGCTCAAAGTGCTTAAGAGGCAAAGAAATTACGTGCACAAAGAAATTGCATGCACAGTGATCCACATAAAATAAATATAAAACATAAAACATAAAACAAAATAAAATGAACATAAAAACAGGGATAGAGATTTAGGATAAAAAATAGAATACACGAAATGCATAACATAAGATAGAAAAGTAGAAAAGCCACAGTTGCTGATTCCAATCAGTCCCAAATGTATATGTAATGCACTAATGGTCCTGCAAATATATCAACCATGAAGGGAGAGAGAAGGGGACCTACCCCAAAAGATAAGTGTTTGTTCATTAACACATATTGTTTACCCATTATAAAATGAAGTGGAACCTAATAACCTAAAGAAGTTATAACCTTATTATAACCTTATATTCTTATAACCTAATAACCTAAAGAAGTTATAACCTTATTATAACCTTATATTCTTATAACGTAACAACCTAATAACCCTAAGGAGTTGTGCTGCCACTTCTAATCCTATAGTGATTGTTCCCATAAAATGCAAAGATCAGCGGCCACACGCACATACTCGCCAAAGTATGTGAATAAAATGGCCTGACGAGATAAGATATACGTGTAATAGCAGTGTCATACAGTACAATCACAAGAACTAACTTGCCCTCTTCAGAAAATGATTCTCTTTAGAGTAAATAGGTCTGCTGTTGATGAGCCGGGGCAATTGGCTAACTAGGCCTGTTTTCTCACTCACGCTTTCATACACTATTCAACAATAATGCTTTATTAAAAGTTACATAAACCTCAACCATTCATAATGCATTTGTGATGTATGGTATCATTGCGGTGCAATTACAGTTATGTTCAAATATCCATTAAACAGTCTCATACCTATAATGCAATGTATTTGACCTGTATAATTTAATGTATGAGTACTTCAAGACATGTTTACATTAAAACATTGCCTTTTCATCATTCATGAATGCACTGCATATGCTTCAAGAACTATTAAGTTCAGAGTTGTCCAGAATGATCATATCAACAGATTTGTACTGGAGTGTGCCGAATCACAGAAATATGTCCTACCATAGAATAGCTCATCTTTTTCTCTCTTGTCTTTTCTTTCTGTTTCATGATGGATCCATGACCTGATAGTCTATGCAATGGAGATCAATCGTAAGTAAACATCTGCTCCTCCTCACCTATGTGTGTTTAGCAATGAGGCCTGCTTCAGCTTGACTGTAGACGCATGTCACAGGTTTTCCAAATGCAGCACAATTAGAAATGGCTGAAACCTGTTGTTTCTTGAAAAAGCTCCAGTTTTTAACCAACTGTTTCAAGGCCGGTTCAAATAGCATTCCTCCAGCCATTTAAGAACTCTCAAGACCACACACACTTTATTGCAGGCAAATGTACATTAAGAGCTCCACATTTGAATTCTAAATGCTGTCTCTTCTGTTTCAGTCTGTCTGGTTGTAAAATCAGGGAATTGAATGTGCTTAGAGGGATCAGTATAAACGTGAAGAAATATGAAATTAGGCTGGTCTATATTTATGGCTATCATAGAAAGTCAATGTAATTTGTTTTTGTGTTGCATCTTTTAAATGCTGTTACAATGTTTAATTTTACTTTACATTTAGAGTTCCATACAGTAACACTACTGCAGTAGTTACCATTAGCACAACAGTTAATGTTACAAAGTGCAAGTTCTTCAGTATATTGCAGCTGTTTGGGGCTTTGGGGTTGGATTTGTTACTTCCCATTTGTATTTGTTACCACAGTGCCACCTCAGCTTGAGTGCCAATCAAATACAAGTCACGTATTTTTGGTTGGTACTTTTCAACATGGTTTGAGGAAATCGGAAACAGATCAGAAAATCAGAAACTATTACTACACTATTATCCTTTGACTTGCATCAGAGGTAGAATGATGAGAAGGGGACGAAGCAAGGGACAGTGATGGAAGAAAAACAGAAGAGGGGGGAAAGACAATGGACCTCATTCTGGAGCATTTTCTTAAGTGTCTTCTTAAATATCTTGTTACGAACTTGAAAAGACCAACTTAAGAAAACATCTCCGCCGGATTCATTAACACCTGGAAATGTGTTCTTTAACTGCTAAAGTGTTCTTAGCTGTGCACTGATTCTTAAATTGAGCGTGCGTTCTCGTACACCTGAATTTGCATACATAAACGCCCCGTCAGCTGTTAATGATACAAATATTTTCGTATTTATTATTATTATGATTATTATTATTATTATTTAAATCCGAGGATGTCTGTAAAATTGATGTGAACGCAATCACCAAGGATTTCTCACAAATTCAGCCCTTGAGAAAAATATGTCCGATTTACGACTGCTATTTAGCGTTCTTAAATTCTGGTCTAAGTTAAGAACGAATCCCAGAGGAGAAAACTTTCATGAATGCCAGATTTGTCCCGGAAACTTCATAAGCGGAGTTGCTTGGAGTCCTTGGAGTTAAGAAGAAATTTCTTCTTAACTGTGCTCGAGAATGAGGCCCATTGTCCAGAACCTGCAGTGATATTGCCATCTTTTTATGTTGTAATCTCGTTTGATGCATTCAGTTTTAAAGGGATTGCTTGACAATGCTATTGGTCGGCTATAACCAAACCGTTCACTAATTAATCTCAGCCTGGCTCTGCCCACTGTGCCTTTGACCACACCTTTACCTCTCGCTCTGAAGCAAGTCCTTCTTTTAGCAACCGTACACATGCACTGCTGTTTCCACCAGCCAATCACAACCGTACACGTGCACTGCTGTTTCCACCAGCCAATCACAACCGTACACATGCACTGCTGTTCCCACCAGCCGTTCACGCCCTCACACTAGAGCCTATGTGTTTTATGCAGCCAGACAGAATATTGTTCAGTGTTGCAACACTCACAAGCAATTTATTTAAAAGAAATACTCAGTACATTTTGTCTACCAAAAAACGTATAGAAAACTACAACCATGTAATACTGTTTTGATGACTTACCCTATACATAGTATGATTAACAGTATCTGAGATGTACAACTGCACAATATTATTTAACTAAGTAACTAAGCCCTGGCAGCTCTAATTGCACACCGATTGTGTAGCTGAAATTAAACCCATTTTAATCTGTCATTCTATATAAATATGACAATGTTGGATGGGCAAACCCTACCTATCTACTATCATTACTAACATAAGAGGGTGCACTCAATGTCATTGTTTTAGTATTGTACTATGTGTTTTATTGTTTTAGTATTGTACTATGTGTTTTATTGTTTTAGTATTGTACTATGTGTTTTTACTGTTTTAGTATTGTACTATGTGTTTTATTGTTTTAGTATTGTACTATGTGTTTTCATTGTTTTAGTATTGTACTATGTGTTTTATTGTTTTAGTATTGTATTATGTGTTGTGAAAACAGTTGATATCTGTTTAAAATGAATCAAGCCCACCCATATAGAAAAGGTCTGTAAAAAACATATAGGAATCAAACATGTCATGGACAATACTTGCATGACATGCATTTCATACTTAATTTTTCTCCTAATTTCACAGACTTTTCCCAATATGGGCATATGAGCTTGATGCATGTTGTTAAAACTACTTCATGTGTGTTCCTCAGCACCTTGTGGGGATCATTTGTTTGAAGAAGATGGCAAGAAACTTCCTCCCTGCATTCCTGGAGCCTGGCTCACCCCTGCAATCATGGCGTGTTACCTGCTGGTGGCAAACATCCTACTAGTCAACCTCCTCATCGCAGTATTCAAGTGAGACACATACCAAATATCCTTCTAGTCAACCTCCTCATCGCAGTATTCAAGTGAGACACATACTCACTGCTCATGACTACATACAAAACATTTTAACATACACACTACAAAAGCCAGGGGGACCTTGACTTCCTAACTTCCCAGGGACAATCCATACAGATAGAATGTGTTCTTTCTAGGAAGCCACATCATTTTCGAGCTAACTACTTTAGAAGATTGCTAGCAAACAAGCTGTTTTGCAGGTGTGTGTGACTATTTCATGTGAATTTAACCCTTTGTAGCCTGCCCATTCTTTTTTGTTCCCTGAGTACCGAAGTCGTTCATTCTTACATCTTGTCCGTCCAGCCACCGATTTTATCTATGAAAACGTCCTTGTAAATGTTGGTATCATGTCTGCTAGGGTGCCTTAGCTACAATGGTATGTAATAGAACGTGTCAGGTTTTTGACAGATGACATAAATAAACCATCAAGGCATGATCCATTGTGAATGATACACAAACATGTTGACCACTGGTGTAGTACACAGGCAACACTAGTGGGAGTCAGGGTGTTGTAGGGTCATGTTTACAGTTTTCCAAAAGCCATACACCATTCATTTGTTTGAGATTTTACAGCAAAAAAAATAAATCACTCTTGCAGCAACACATTCACCCAGGTGAAGTCGATCTCCAACCAAGTGTGGAAGTTCCAGAGATACCAGCTCATCATGACCTTCCATGACCGGCCCATCCTGCCACCACCCCTCATCATCTTCAGCCACATCTTTATTGTGCTTAAACGCATCTGCTGCTGCCGCCACAAGAGGGAGGGGGAACTGAGTGAGCGGGACAAAGGACTGAGTGAGTGACTTTGATGTTACATTTACATTTACATTTACATTTAGCAGACGCTTTTATCCAAAGCGACTTACAAGCATGTATACACATTTTCACATCTACACTGATGGCACACTGCACATCAGGAGCAATTAGGGGTTCAGTGTCTTGCTCAAGGACGCTTCGACAGGGAATTGAACTAACATCCTTCTGATTACTAAACGACTTATCTACCTCCTGTACCACTGTCGCCCCAATGCACCCTCTTCATTCTAGATTATCCTTACTGTGCACAACTTCATTTGACTCTTCATATAAGGCCATATTCTCCCATTTGCACTTTTTGTGTGCCTCCAGTTACACAGATCTCAGGTACGCATATTCTCCCCAACAAGCTTCGATCAGAATGAAGGCGGGATCATGACAAAGGCTTCATTCATTTAAAACAGAAGTAAACTGAGTAAAGTTTGGGAAAACAGTCGGGAAAACATGAAACATGGACTTTCACATTAATCTTGTGAATGTCATTAAAATCCATGGAAAACATGAACCAGACTTTGTGTTTGTAAATGGAAGCAAGGGAAAACTTGTATTATGAATAACGAAAATGAAAACATTTGTTTCTATCACAAACAAAGAAATAAATTAACAAAATTACACATTTGCAAGTCAAATTTATAAAGACGACTTTGAGGTGTTGAGATTAATGATTTAAAAACTCACCGTTGAGGAGAAGGTAAGCTACATTAGAATGCACATTTCAATATCCCAGCTTGACATGTCGCATATTATTAAACACTCAGAAATCAAGTAATAAAACACCCACCCACCGATGACTGAAAATGACTGAAGATATGTGCATCATATCAGCCACCCTCTGAAACTAACCAAATATATGAGGGCCGGCTCAGAATGTGAATTATTACTGCGCCTTTAAAGTTACCCATCCAGGAATCTGTACAAGAGCAGTGGATTATGGCTTCACGGTCAAGTCGAAATCACTCGATGCACTGCACGTCGTTAAGCTCTAGTATATCTAAATGAGGTCAGAATACTCACTATACATCACAATACTTTTTTTTTCACTTGACGAGCTCCGTTTTAAATAGATATCGCTGAGTTTTTATGTAATTGAACTCATTATTTACTGGACTTGTTTGCAATATCATATGATTGAAAACTCTTTTTTTTCTGTTTTTGTATAGTACAATTTGTATAATAATGTCAGTTTGCTTGACTTACTACAGCGTAGCTGAAAAGCGTATGGGAGAATACGGACCATAATATTGACAGATCTTAATAGCCATTCTATTCCTATATATGTTTTGTAGAGCTCATCCTTAGCCCTGAAGAGTTGAGGAGTCTGTATGAGTTTGAGGAGCAGTGTGTGGAGGAACACTTTAGAGAGAAAGAAGATAAGGAGCAGTCCTCCAACAACGAGCGTATCCGCATCACATCTGAGAGGTGAGCTCATATTCTGATTCTGGCGTTGTTCTTCTACCCTCACTGCTTCCCCAGTGCAGTGATGTAGAAATGTAAACTCCCCACTGAAGAGACACAAGACTGGATTCCTTTTAAGATGTTTACTTGTTCTTCAATGGCAGAGTGAAAACTGAAACAGGTAATAGGCCTACATTCAAATGAATGTTAGGTTAAATACACTATTACACACTACACACTTTGATAAGTGTATTCATTAACTTGGTTGCAGTGGACTCATGTACATGGCTAAGCAAGGCAACTAGCGATACAAAATAAGTAAAAACCACAACAACACATGTTAACCCACAGGCTGTTTCTAGTAGAGAGCAGAGACATATTTGTTAGCAATAATTGGCTAACTCTTTTGACATCATATGGCTCTTGAATACAGTTAACAGCTGACACCTGTTGCCATAGCAGCTGTAAACAAATAATGGAATGGAATTCCTCAATTTAACTGCTACTAGATGGGTCTAGACCAGGGGTTTTCAACCAGGGGTCAGTGGCCCCCTGGTGGTCCGCGACGGCATTGCAGGGGGTCCGCGACAAGAGCCTAAGTTGATCAGTTCACCATTGACTTTTTTTATTTTTATAAATATACCTGGGCCCGTCGACATATTTATGTCTGAATAGCCAAGTCGCATTACTGATGTAGACCCATATTCAGCGAAGAAATTACACTGACAAGTATTATTGGCAGAATATGTGTGCGGGGGGAGGGGGCGTGGCGGCGGTTACAAACATGAAAAAGAAGGGTACGGGACTGTAAACTGTTTTGGGAATCACTGGCACATCAGTGCATAGGCCGCGGATTACTTTCTGGTCGGAATGGTGGTCTCTGGGACAAAACCAGTTAAAAACCCCTGGTCTAGACTCTAGAGCCAGAACTAATTTTAAATATTAACAATAAAGTATTGGATTTGTCTCATATCTCTTGTTACAATACTGTTTTTTATAATGTTATATATTGAGACGGACTGTGATCGTCATATTCATATATTGTAGTTGCATAAAGGTAAGGTTAGGGTTAGGATTAGGCTCATGTAAGTACAAAGTATCAAAGTGCTGTTACATCCTTTTATAACCCCCGCTCCGTGTTTGGAGTTCGGCCTCTGCCTCATCCAATATTTTCCTACCTTGGCGGCCGTTGTCTCTTACAAAATGAGTTGCCCTGTACTTAATGGTACCATTACGATATAACAATTGCTATGTTATACTTTTATGTTATACTGTTTATTTATTTATAGCAGCTAAGACTAATCCCTGATGAGAGAAAACTGTTAATGTTGCCCACATTAGCACAGGACTCGATCAAAATCTTTTTAAAGTAAACTTTTTAAGCCCTTCTCATGTATCCACACTTATTTCACAACAAATATGTTATCGTTGTTTGAGTAAATAATGCCTGACCTTTTTTTAATTTGTACTCATGTGTCTGACTTTCAAGGGTAGAGAACATGGCTGTGCGTCTGGAGGAGGTGAATGAACGCGAGACCAAGATGAAGGCATGCCTTCAAACTGTAGACCTGCGTCTGGGTCAGATGGAGGAGTTTGCTAGTCGCATGATGAATGCTGTCCAAGTGCTAGCAGGGGTGGACTGCAGTGAACATCTTCAACCTCGCTCGAGAAACTCCTCTATCTGTGATCCTGCATCGTTATGGCGACATGGCAGCATTCACAGTAGTGATGGCTATAGCCTACATCGGTACCATGCCGAGACAGACGGCCCGACAGGCGCTGAAGACAAAATGGGATCAGAAACAAAGCAGAGTGAGAAGCAAACACTCCCAGTGATAGAGTTGGAACAGACTCTGGACTTGGTTTCAGCTACTGAAGGAACAGAGAGGTGGAACAAAAGCTCTTGCTTAGACCTCTCACCATGTGATACGCACGCCAATACAAAACTAGCTACAAACCCATCACTTGTTGCCAACCTTTTCCCTACACAACCCAAAGCACAAGAGGAAAGGGGTAGTCCTATTGTTGAGAAACAGAAACTAGAAGCAGCCTTGTCATACCCCCTGGAACACACCAGAGCTTTGCAGCACTATTCTTTCCTACAGGTAACACCACCCGTCCTTGGACACGCCCACAATAATAAGACAGAAAATCAAACCTGGGGAACGGATGACAGTCATGTTAAGAAGTGGGTTAGTCAGCCGCTGGCCACAAGTAACAAATCCCTCTCCAGTCCTTACGGGGTGTCGGAGTTTGAATACAGAAAACACAATTTAATGTTTCAAGGCACCGTGGTGAATACAACTCAGAAGGTGGCAGTACACACATGTAATATCATGGAAGGCAATGGAGAAATAAAACGGGACTTGACGGACAAAGACAGAGGAGCAACGGAGATACAAGTGCAAAATAAAATCGAGGAGAGAAGAGAAATTGACATGAAAAGTTTGTTTCTGTCAGAGAAATCTATGTATCCGCCTTTGCGTTCCAAAAGCCTGCATGCTAATCCCTGGAACATGAGGAGCTCTTACGAGAGTGTCGACAGGCCCTGCCGATCAGCCAGTAGTGAGCATGACCTCCCTGTAGCCTGTGATGGAGGCCCTGAGCACCACTCGGACAGAGGGACAACAAAGAGAGAGGACATTGACAGAGATAGTATGTTCAAAAACTGAGTACATCACAATACATCACTTTTTTGTCTATTCAGCCAGGTACCCTGTAAATGAACCTTTATCGTAACAGATCCAAGTCACTTTGCCTTGTTTTACTTGTTTTAGAAACCAGTCAGCTTATCTGAAAGGAAGAAAAGGGAAGTTTTGGGGATATTAGTATTTGTAGCCTATATTGTGTTGGTGCTATAATACATTTTCCATGGGTATAAACAACCCTGTTGTCAGCCTACAAAGATTTTGGAACTGTGACAATTCCAAACCATATTTACATTTTAGCATGGACATTTAAAGGGACAATCTGCGATTCAATTTCAGTTTCGCAAAAAGTTGTTAATATTTGAGCTCAACTGCCAATTCAATGACACCCCTCCCTTCCATGCTGCTGAAGCTCTGTGTTGATTGGCTGGGACTGTTTATGACTGGGTCCAAGCCACTATGTTTGCGTACCATTTACAGAGCCAGGGCAGCAAATGGACACAGGATTTGTTCTTGCACAAACACTGAACGGACAGCTGAACGGAGTACTGTGAGGAGCAAATGACTGAATGTGACAAAAAGTGTTTGGGATTAGAATCACGGACTGTACCTTTAAGTGCAATTCATGTCGTTGAATAGAGTACTACAACCAAGAGAGCATCTGCCATTCACAGTTCTGTTCAGCTGATGGCATTCCCATTTGTGATGTGAAATGTGGTTTCTTTATCATTCTTCTCCTTACTTTTATTTATTGGATGGAGTGTTATATCGATATTGTTATGAAACCAAGGAAAGCAGAAAAGTATAACCCCACCTCGAACGCAAACACAGTAACTACCTCTACTTCAGCTTCAAAATAAAGGTACATGTAACCTATGCCGTGTAACTGAAGCTTTAGCTTTTCTAAATAAATCTTGTCTTTCAATCGCCGTATGGCTTTCACAGTGAAACCACGTCTGTTCTGTTGGAAACACATTTTGGCATGGCATGAGAGGCATGGTGAAAAATGGCATTCTTATAGTGGCTCTTTTGAAGTGGTTTGGGGGTTATTTTATGGAGAGAATAATGTCTCAAAATTATTTGTAAATGCATGTACCATGAGCCGCCAATATTAAATGATATACACACACTGCATGAAAAGAAGTGTATCCAGGACTCCTGTGCACTCCCAGATACTCGACAGATAACTGGGTGAATCTGGGAGTTTGCGGTCCTGTCACACAATCCCAGATCCTCCTGGATACGTCCCAGGGTTTTGGAGCCATTAGTTGCCATGGTAAATAATCCCCTCTAAACCCCCTGGACTAATATAATAATATATATTTGATAATCCACATCTAAACCCCCTCCCCATTGGTCCAGTGTGTGTCCTCAGACATTCAATTAAATGAGTTGTTTATTATACTTATTGCTGTTGATGTTGTGTTCTTAGGTAGGTTATAGTGATTGTCTGACAAACAGAAAGGAATTACTAAATCAAAACTAAACAAATGAAATTCCCGTACACCTGGCCAGGCAGCCTCTCTCTCTCCCTCTCCTTCTATATCCTATTGCTAATGCTGATACTGATAAAGTGGCCATATTACCTACTGTTAATTCCTTACTTACCTATATATCTCCTTATCTGTCCATCAAATTGATGTCTACTGACAAAATGTTCTCTCTCTTATAGCGTGACATTTGCTCGCAAATCTGATGGATGTGGAAACATTGTTCTTCATCACCATATCCATTAAGTAAATCTGATGGATGTGGAAACATTGTTCCTCATCACCATATCCATCAAGTAAATCCTCCAGTAGATGGGCCCCTCCTTATGTGCCGCTGTTCTGCTTAAGGTTTCTTCCTGATTAACAGGCCCTGTCGCCATTGTGCCTGCTCTAAGGGGGCTCACGCACTGGGCTCTGTAAAGTGTGTGTGTGTGTGTGTGTGTGTGTGTGTGTGTGTGTGTGTGTGTGTGTGTGTGTGTGCTTGCTCTAAGGGGGCTCACGCACTGGGCTCTGTAAAGCGCCTTGAGACAATTGTATTGATTTGGCGCTGTATAAATACAATTTAATTGAATTACACAAAAGTACAGTTAAATGGAGCTCCGCACTCAGTGTAGATGACTCTGTCCTATAGGCTGGAGCGCCACACTCAGTGTAGATGATTCTGTCCTATAGGCTGGAGCTCGACACACTCAGTGTAGATGACTCTGTCCTATAGGCTGGAGCGCCACACACACAGTGTAGATGACTCTGTCCTATAGGCTGGAACTCCTCACACTCAGTGTAGATGACTCTGTCCTATAGGCTGGAGCGCCACACTCAGTGTAGATGACTCTGTCCTATAGGCTGGAACTCCACACACTCAGTGTAGATGACTCTGTCCTATAGGCTGGAGCGCCACACTCAGTGTAGATGACTCTGTCCTATAGGCTGGAGCGCCACACTCAGTGTAGATGACTCTGTCCTATAGGCTGGAGGCCAGACCCCACACTGGCCTTCACTCAACATCAGTTCTGTTCTTGCCATCCTCCACAGGGTAGCATCTTCCTTTGAATGTAGAACACCAGCTCTGGCCTTATGCATATGCAAAAAAAAAGAGAATTACTGGGAAAAATGTCATAATGCTTTTATGGTAGGTCTTGAGAGAGCAAGAAAAAACATTGTATTTATTTTACAGCCTAAATCAGTACATTGAACAAATGTATGGTTTAAGTTAAGGACATTAGACCTATACACCAATAAGGAAGGACCTGAAACTCATCTTTTATAACTTCAGCATCCACATTCGTGAAAGCCATCGACACGCCGTTCAGTAGCCTATAGAGTTGTTATAGCCATGGGCGGAAATCTCAAGGGGGGCATGATACCAGTGACGTTGGTGCCATAAAGCGTTGCATAGTTCTCGCGAGAGGTCTCGCGCCCTGTACCACAAAGTTATATAGTGCAATACCAGGCGTGCTTTGGTAGTGGCACAGACGCCATTGTCCGTAGTACAAGTCAGTGTACCACCAAAATGCTTTTGAAACTGATACTTTGAGGTAAAATTGTAAATTGGTGCGCAATGTTACTTTAATGGGAGAACACATAAACAGTGTAATCCAGACAGCGTCTCCCCATAGAAGAATTCGTTTTACCATCACATTATTAAAATGCACACTTTTCGAGCATTGGGAAGCTCTCCCCACTGACTGTAATGTTAACTATGTTAGAAAGAATATCTTCCGAGGCCAAGAGAAAAGGCAGAAAAGACCTTGGGACATGACAAATGTCAAAGAATATGCCAACCCATTACAATTATTTGATTAAGTTTACCATCTGAACAGTAAATGGGTTACATAATCATCAGCTAACTGCTAGCTAGCTGACAAAAATGCAGTGAACAAAATATAGTCTGGTTAAGATTTCAAATATGTTTTATTGTATTGAGTGGTAGAAGTACTGAGATGTGTGACCTATCCTTTGTTTGAACTAAACCATCCTTTCCAAAGTAGCCTACTTACTAAAAGTTAGCCACCAGCAAAGATCTGTCTCTGTGCATCTCTCTTTGGGCTGGGGCAAGGCAGTGGATCACATCACCACAAAGGTGAAAGGTAAAAATGTGTAATTTCAACACAAAAGTGTTTATTTCACATTAGTAATACATTCCTAATATACACCTAAAACTCCCACATACACCTCTTTTCACGCAGTGTTACCAATGTGTTTCTCCATCCACAAACACAGAACTCCTTACTTGTAACTTGACATACTATGATTTTCTACAAATTAATAGAAATGTATATGGCTTGTGCTTTGCTTGTGCATTTGTCATGAAATGTCCTTTGTAAATGTGTAATTCTGCACACACATGCATTCCTCTTCAACTTGCTGCAGTGGAGCATCATCTATTTTTTCGGTGTGGAACCTTCTTCATGCGTGAAGCATACAGACAGTGACATGATCGGTTGATAGTTATATTTGATATCATACCAGCATCATTACATAACGGACACCTTTCACTAGAGTTGCCATGTCTATGTTATATCCAAATATATCACAGATATGAAAATATAGTTTCTTTTTTTAAAACCATTATAGCAATTGCATGTAATTAAATGAAAAGGGCAGAGGCTATATATTTTTACTATGTTCATTGTAGAAACCCAGTGTAGGCCATAATTATATAATGTCGATAAGTTAACGGAAAAACAAAGTAAACTGAAATATAGAGCACTGGCATTGAAACACTTGAAAAGATGTTTTAATGTTTTTTTTTGTTTGTTTATTATGATGTGCTTTTTCAATAACAATCTTCTTTGTTTCTTCACTTCAGTCTTTTGAAGGATGTTTTTTTTTATGCTGCACGTCTTTTTTCCATGTCAGGACTTGTCAACTTACCGCCCCTGTTTTGGCGTGGAAGGGGTGGTGTTTGATGGGAGGGGCAAAAAAGACATGTTTCGCATACACCCTGAGGGCAAGGCAAGGGCAAGACAAAATCCCACAGAGGCCATAGGGGCCAGGCAAGTGATGCAGTTCAATGGGACTTCTCATCCACAATCTCTTTCACTATAGCTATCTGGCATTTACTAGCTCAATGGAACTAAACCTGTTCAGACTAAGAGCAGATTCATCATGCCCACAAAATGGCAGTTGTTGCTTCCCCAAGTGTTACATAACTGATTAGAAACTTCATTATCTCATGGTTTTTATTTACTTGGCTATTGTGTTTTTGGACGCTAATGGTAACTGTTTGATGGAGGGCCTGGTCAGTCCTTACTTTGCCAAATAGCTTTAATTTAAGACTATATGTAATGTGGGACTTTGATTTATCATGTCTGTGAATTGCGTGAAATGTTTCATTAAAATCTATTTCATGTGTTATCATGTCAAGTCATTTAATTCTGAAGAGGGCGAACTTCCCTAGGTGTCCACTAGGAGCCATAGAAGTTGGCTCAAATGGTTGAAGATGCTAAAAATATGTGGATCTAATTGAAAACCAAGCCACGGTGACCGTGTTTCTAAACTTTGGCATCAGACGCCCGCCAGTGGGTGTTTCCTCCATTCAAAAGAACTAAGTTCAAAACTCAGGTGTCTGCTTGCCAACTGTATTTGGGAGGATATCTGAATCATAGCGATGGAGAGGGCTTTGGCTCTGATATGAATTAACTCAGTAGTTTTTGTCTCCCTACCAGTACAGATACATGCCAGCGAAGCGAAACACTCAACACACAAATTAAACGGCTGAACAATGCCATTATGAACTCAGGGGCCCCTGGTCATGAAAACCTCCAGGGGCCTCCAACCCCTGGGCACACACAGCAAGAAGCAACTCACAGTCCTACTTCCATGTGCTTCCATGCCATATTTACTATCTGTAGATTGCCTACTGGACTCACACCACATGATGCAATTAGCTCTATTAATGTATTTGAGTTGCCAACAAATAGCACATTAATGGACAAAATATAAAAACAGCTGTATAGCCATCATACAGGATTTACGACCCAAAAACCACAGGCAGTAGCTGTGTCTGTTTGTCTTGTTCCTGGCCTGGTATATGTGCCACTGACCCAGCATGGCCTTTCACAAACAAACAACGCAGCCTTGCTTACATCGCTAAAATCACATTCATTGGATTTACTATTTGTGAAGTGGAAAGAAGTGTACAGTGTACAAAAATTATTATTTTTCTTTTTTTTCAGTTCAATTGCCAGGCAGGAGAGAAATAATCTGAATAATTATAGCATCAACAACATATCCAATCTGAGATATACACTCACCGGCCACTTCATTAGGTGTACCTGTTCAACTGCTCATCTTTGTATCATTAGATATGGTTTTATCAGGCAACTAGTTTTGGTATCATCTTCAAATTTATTTTGATGGCATATGGTGTGGGGGATCATTTCTTGGCCCACTTTGGGCCGCTTTTGAGCACCAATTGAGCATCATTTATATGCCACAGCCTAGCTGAATATTGCTGCTGACCATGGCTACTTTCAGCAGCATAACACACATGTCGAAAAGCTCATATGATCAATTCACTATAATCCACTGTCACCAGATCTTAATCCAATAGAGCATAGTTGGGACGTGGTGGAACAGGGGATATGCATCATGTAGATGGCCACAAATAAACAGCAACTCCAATCCAAATATGGACTAAAATCAAGCACAAAGGCAACGGGGGCAAGGTCTCTGAGGAATGTTTCCAGCACCTTGTTGAATACGCCACAAAGAGTTATGGCATTTCTAAGGACAAGGGGGATCCAATACTAGGAAGGTGTACCTAATGAAGTGGCCAGTGAGTGTATATATGTGTTAGTATGTATGTATGTATGTATGTATGTATGTATGTATGTATTTATTTTTAATGCAGTTTCCTCAGATGGATACAATCAAGCAGGCTATAAAATGTCTACCAGACTTTTATAAGAAAACGGGGAATTCAAAATCCCCGATCACTACTAGAGGCCCTCAGAAACTCTTATAATCTGAATATAAACATATCGCTGGCGGGGCCTAACTGAAAATTCTGTAAGGGGGTCCAGAATTCTTTGCAGTGCCCCTGTCACTGACACACAGGCACATTCAAGACATTCAAGGACATAAAGGATTTCAAATATGGTGTCAAATATAAGAAGTACATGTCTATAATAATAAGAGCAGGGGCGCTACTAGCTAATGACAAGATCAGGGGCTAAATTAAGTTTGCCTGGGGCTTGTCTTTTGTTTTGTCGTTGTTTGGTTTGGGCTTTTGTTTTAAGGGGAGATCGGCATTGGTAATAATAATAATAATAATAATAATAATAATAAAACTTTATTTATATAGCACCTTTCATGCAAAAGAATGCAGCTCAAAGTGCTTTGGTAGGTTGGTATATATTGGCATTTCTTTCAGCTTATTTCACTTGGAAGTCCAAGGCCTGTTAGACTCTTTAAGGTAGTCTGACATGCCTTGATGTTTGTGTATATTTCACTCAACTAAAAACATTGATACAAAAGTGGCATATATGATTATATTCTAGAAATACCTCAGCAATAATAACTTGAGAGTAAAAGGAATGTAGTAAAATGTAATCATACCTTTACAAAAACGTATTCAGAGGTGCTCTGACTTGTACAAAAACACATTGTAAAGATTTCTGGCCAAGACTTTTGAACTCTGAACCCTGTAAACATAGGTGTTAGCTATACATAGGCAATTTTAGCATTCAGAAAGTGTGTGTGGTTTCACTAGTAAATATGAGTAACTTCAGAGTAACCTTTTTTCTCCAAAACCAGTGAATATTGAAGAGATACAGACGTGGACAAAATTGTTGGTACCCTTCCGATAAAGAAGGAAAAACCCACAATGGTCACTGAAATAACCTGAAACTGACAAAAGTAATAATAAATACAAATTTACTGAAAATGAAATAATGAAAATCAGACATTGCTTTTGAATTGTGGTTCAACTGAATAATTAAAAATAAATACATAATGAAACTGGCCTGGACAAAAATGATGGTACCCTTAAATTTTGTTGCACAACCTTTTGAGGCAATCACTGCAATCAAGCGATTTCTGTAACTCTCAATGAGACTTCTGCACCTGTCAACAGGTATTTTGGCTCCACTCCTTGTGATCAAACTGCCCCAGCTGTCTCAGGTCTGAAGGGTGCCTTCTCCAGACTGCATGTTTCAATTCCTTCCACAGATGTTCAATAGGATTTAGATCAGGGCTCATAGAAGGCCACTTCAGAATAGTCCAATGTTTTGCTCTTAGCCATTCTTGGGTGTTTTTAGGTGTGTTTTTTGGGTCATTATCCTGTTGGAGGACCCATGACCTGCGACTGAGACCAAGACTCCAGACAGAACTGAGAGATGGCCAGATGTTTTTCCAGTGCCCACTTTTTCCTACGAGGTAGAACTCGCACTGGGCGAGGGAAATGTCACATACGAGAGAACAGGGAAAACTCTGAAGTTATCTAGGGGCCAAAAGCACAACATCCTAGAGACCCTTGCAGCCAAAATGCATAGCTTCAAAGCATACCCCAATGACAATGAAGTGTATATGATCGTTGCTAGCAGAACAGAACTTGTTGCGGTCTTAAACTGAATGACCCGGAAGTACTAATTCTACGTGCCATGAAGAAGTAGAAGAGCCCGTCGCAACCAATTCAAATATTGGAAAGCTACCGTGCCTTTGTTTGTGAACCGCACTCTTGCTGCCACATTACGCAAGAAGCCGTGTACAAGAAAACAACCATTTCATCGACTCAGCTGATTAGGTAGGCCTTAGTTATTTCTGGCATGCGGAGTGTTGTTCTAGTGATATGGTTGTTCATCCTAAAGTCAGTTATGTTGGCTAACGTTGGCTGTGTCTTCGTTTTGTGCAGTTTATACAGTGGGTTATGATAACAGCACTGATGCACTGAATTCTGCTGCTAGCAAAATTCTGTTTTCACTACAGCCTGCACACAGCAGCGTTCAGTGAGCAACGATAGTCGCTAGCAGAACGGAACTCCTGCACATGTTGCGGTCTTAAACTGAATGACCCGGAAGTACTAATTCTACGTGCCATGAAGAAGTAGAAGAGCCCGTCGTCGCAACCATGTCTATATATACTGTATATATGTCTATGGTCGCAACCAATTCAAATATTGGAAAGCTACCGTGCCTTTGTTTGTGAACCGCACGCTTTCTGCCACATTACGCAAGAAGCCGTGTACAAGAAAACAACCATTATTTGAATCTGGATTCCCACAGCAGGGTTCCCGCGGGTCCTTAAAAAGTCTTAAAATGTCTTAAATTAAAATTCGGGTAATTAAGGTCTTAAATTTCACGTAAAGTTGCTGTAGGTATTATTTTTTTTGCCGGTGTGCTTAATGACGATGAGAAAGCACAGTGGCGCATCGTAAAACATCTAATAGTTGATTAATTTAGTATTGTGTGAATTGAGTCTCCGCAATTTAATAGCTGTTTACGGTACGTCGGCTACAGACGCTGACGTCAGGCTGCGTGTCGCCATTACGCGGTTGTCGATGTGAGGTTCAAAATGCAAAGAAGATGGGGAAGTGCAACGCAGATTTCGGTGCTTCATTTCGGTGCCTGAGCCAATTGAACACGGTCGCTAGGCAGATTCCGTGGGGCACATGTAAAACTGCCCCAGCTCCCAATGTAAACCTTTTTTCTGTGTCGCTCACGCTCATTGGTGTTTTCATAGTGTAACCGAGCGTTGGCACTTAGATCTTTATAGCACAAGAATGACACAGGCTTGGAAGGGAAAACAGTCTCGTTTACTTTGTAAGCAGGTAAGAAGTGAGTTAGTTACAATGTGAGAGCCGGAATACCTTTTTCCAAGTACGGAAACCCCGAGGGGATAAAATACATTCACTCTTCACCAGTCCCATACTAGTCTGTTACAATAGCAACAGTCTTATGACGGTGAAGAGCAGGCAGCATTTCACAGAGCAAGCACAAACAGAACCAGCCAATCAACCTTTTAACAGAGAAAATACCGAAAGGTAAACGGTCAAAAGTGTGACTGTATTTCGCACAAAAAGATTAAAACATCGCGACGTGCAGCAAATGCAACAAAACAATTGCGTGAAAAGAGGGAAGAGAAGGCAAGAGTCAACGGCAGATCAGCAACCGAAGACTGAAAAATAAACGGAGATGACCGCTAAAGGTAGTCTCTTAAAGGGGCAGTACACATTTTCTCGTACTCAGTGTGTTCAAGTAACAAGATTAACTATAAACAAGATAGAAAAGATAGGTATAAACAAATCATAAAATGGTGAAATTTCATGAAATAAATGCAAACAAAATAATACATTTTTGACTCCAATAATACTATTTTTGCAAAAGAAGTTTGAAGCTGTTTTTTGTATTTATTTATATTTATTTAAGTATACTATAAACTGTTGTTTACAGTTAATATAATGTTCATAGTTTGAAGTTAAAAAGTTTGAAGCTGTAGTTGGAAGCCAAGTGTTTTGTATGTATTTATATTTATAATATACTTTAAACAGTTATTGTTCAATTTGAAGAAAAAAAATTGCCGTGGCAATAAAAAAAGCCTTTCTTTAATGTCGTCAATCGTCGCTTTGTGCTTTAAAAAAAAGTATCGGTTCAGGCACCGTTTATGCACCGGTATCGTTTTAAAAGTATCGGTTTAACACCGGTATCGGAAAAAACCCAAACGATACCCATCCCTACTAACGACGATACAAGTTCAGACGCCACCTCTCAGTCGGCTGTAACAAGTTTAATTTCACCGCCAGACACCCAAAAGGCAGAGGTACTGTGGGTTCTCTATACTGTGACGAGGCACAATTCATTTAAATCTAACGATGACATACGTGGCGTCTTTGCTGCCATGTTTGGACAAAATCGTCTGCTAAATGACTAAATGTAAATGTTCCCCGATTCGCAGCTTGCAAAGTCATTCACCTGTGGTGAAAAAAAAACGGCATGTCGCCAAATATGGCATCGCTTCATTCATCAAGAAGGAGCTATCGTGCAGCGTTAGTGAGAAACCATATGTTGTCATGTTTGACGAAAGTATGAATAAAACGACAAAGAGCAAACAAATGGACCTTCATTTGCGATTCTGGACTACTGATGATGAATTTGGGATGTTACAAAACAATGGACCTCTCTATTCATTGGTTTCTCTCATGAAGAGTCATGTGATAACATTAATGTTTTCAAACAGTTATTATTTTCATTATTCGATATGATTCCTTCATGCAATGCAATGTGTGGTTTAGTGTAATCCAAACTTATGTATGTTATGTTGGCTCTGTTCTGCATCACAAAGGAACAAAACAAATGAAAATGCCAACTGTGGGCTTTGATTGTTTACATCTATATTGGCCAAACAGTGTTGGAAGGGTTATTGTCAATTATTATACTGTCTCCTAATTTCAAAAAAAGGGCAGGCCCCGGAAAAGGTCCCTGGAGGAAGAAGCAGACAGCCCCCCGAGAAAGAGAGGCCGACCCCGGAGCTCTGGCTCTGCTGTCGCCAAGAAGAAGCTGGAAATGGAGAATGGTGCTACGCCGAAGAAAAGGGGCCGGCCGAGGGGCTCTCTAGGCAAGAAGAAAAGGCATTGGAAGGCAACGATTCCAGAACCTAAACCGCTCTACGACGGCCCACCACGCAAGAGGGGTCGACCCTCAAAAGTCAAACCAACTGACCTCCCCTCCAGTAGTGAAAAAGCAGAGCAGCCGCAGGAGGAGCAGCCGCAGGAGGAGCAGCCGCAGGAGGAGCAGCCGCAGGAGGAGCAGCCGCTGGAGGAGCAGCCGCTGGAGGAGCAGCCGCAGGAGAAGCAGCAACCGCAGGAGGAGCAGCAACCACCGCAGGAGCAGCCGCACACAGGCAGCATCAGCAGCCAATGGGAACACACAACCAGCCTCTCTGGAGGAGGGGCATGACCGCATCCTGGTTCCTGTGGAGGATGAGGATGAACTTCTGGGTGGAGATGAGGGTGATGCCGCAGCTGTTGAGGAGAAGGCAGTCGGCAAAGGCAGCTCCAGTGGGAAGAAAACCCCCGTTGCTAAGCGGGGTGGCTCGTCGAGGAGGTTGAGAGCAGTATGAGCTGCCAGGGTTAAAAGAAAAAGAGGCCTAGAGGAGTTGACTTTGCCAACCTTTTATTTTTTTAATGAGTATACAGGGTTTTTCCTACATAGAGAAAATTTGGGCGCGCCGACAAATCCGCTAACACAAGGGGGCTAACCAAGGCATGACACACGGACTGAAAACTACACTGCTAATATGACTTCCGGATAAAATGAGAGAATGTGCAAGAATTAAGTGTAACTAGGAAAATAAAAACAGTAGGCTATTGATATATAAAAAGGCAGACCTTTGTGGCAGTTAATTGATCAGATTGGTATTGTTCATTGCATTTGGAATATTTCATGTGGGTTTTTTCTGAACAGGAACCATTATTTAACTTTGTAGGCAAAAGATGTTGTGGTCAAATGATGGGGTCAATGAAGTGGTCAACTGATGCAACTCTTTTGCACTACCTCAGGAAGGGATCCTGAGTCCATATACCAAGTTTGGTGTCATCAAAGAGTTGCTTAGATATAATCTTTCTGTCAGCATCATTAATTGCAAAAGAAAGACAATGGAGGGATCTACAGATAAATTACCTATACACTCTAAAAAATGCTAGGCTGTTTTTTCAACCCAAATGCTGAGTTAAGGCTTTGGGTCATTTTGTTGGGTTATTTTAACTCATTCTGGGTTGTTTTCTGTAGCCCAGCCACTGGGTTCGAGGTTAAGGACAGTGCCCCTCCTCTCCTCCACCAGATGTCACATAATTTACCTAGCGGCTGGATCACTTTAACTCAGTTGTTCATTATTTGAGCTGTAACAAGTTAAAAAAACAGTTGTTACTCTTCAATTCCGTATATTTTGATTTACAGGTCTAACATTACACCAAAACCAGATGGAACTGGGATTACCCCTCATGATGGAAAGTATCCTAACACTTGCTTTTTAAAACTACCGCTGTTGTAAAATAAAAATCTACTATCTAAAATCTTAAAATCTACTTTCTGCCTAACTTGTTTTATTTGACTGCGTTGGCTACCTGTTATTTTAATATTAGCCTAGATAATCGATGTTAGGCTACATTAGCATATGCGTTGAACTGTTAGGAGAATGTGTGACTTTTAACTCAGTGAAAATGTTTAGTTTGTACAGATGAAGTAATTTGTTTTAATATCAACTAGCATATGGTTTGAAGTTGCTGGGTGAAATAACAACTCTGGCTAGGTTAAAATAGCAATGTTAAGTTGTTTCAAGTACAGTAATATAGTAACAATATAAATGTTATTCTTACAGTGACTTTTTCAAAATTGCCAAAGATTTCCCTGCCAAATATATAAACGTCAGCCATTTTGAATATAGCATTCAAAAGCCCGCTATTGCCTACAGTGCACGGATAATCCACCAGAGCCGTTTTCCCAAGCGCCTACAACAAATCCCGAGCGCCTAAGGCAAAAACATTTTTTTTAAAAAGCTGTCATTCATGGCGCAATTCAGCTTAATGGTGTTTTGAGCCCTCACCGTCGACTTCCACCTCCCACCCCCTGAGCCAATCATTGAACAGAGGCAGCTCCAAGCTTGTCAGTTTAGAGAATACGTTGGTTTGAATTTGAGATTTGAGCAAGCAACTTAATGTAGCTAGCTTTTAGCTGTTATAAACCAAGGCACTTCCAAAATGTTGTTTACAACCTGCTTACAAATCTGGTTAAAACAACTAGTGAAGGTGTTTTAGAATAATATTAATGCCATATACAATAACTGACTTTATGTTAACACCACTAATTAATGTTAGCTGTCTAATTATTTAGCGCAATGCTAGCATGCATCTACCGTAGGGTGACCAGACGTCCCGATTTTGAGTTGCGTGTCCCGAGTCCCGACAAAAACCTGTCGGGACGCTAAAATGTCCCGGTTTACACCAACCACTATGAAATTGTCCCGGTTGTCAGCGATTACATAGCCGATGTGGTCTTATAGCCCGATCATTAACTAAACCCATATAGAAGGACTAATAAAGCATCCAGCGTATGATTTGAACAATGTGTGTGTGTGTGTGTGTCAGTCAATCGTAGTGGTCTGTGTCTGCATAATCTGTGCAGCCAGCGTTACAATGTATATTTGTAAAGATTTTTGCAAAAGCCTCTTCTATCTGTCTCGTTTTAACGGTCAGGCTATATCAATAGCTAGTCCAGGGCGATGATTATGCAGCGTTCTGCACACACTGCAAAACCAAATTTTCTGTAAGCCATGGTGGTTGCGCAGATGTGAAAGATCATGTGAAAACAGCCAAACATAATCCCAGGTGGGTAGAGGCAGGGGCTAGCAGCATAGCTACCTATTTTAGCAATGTTAGCGCTGGAAGTGGTGAGCTCAAGCGGGCTGCTGAGGAGGGGACGTTAGCCAATAAAATGATACTTCAGCAAATTCACTCCTCTAACAAATATACGGAATGAATGTTTCCAATAGGGTGTGTGTGTTGTTGGAATAACACTGGTAACACTTTACGCTAAGGGTACAGGATACAATTATCATGAATTCACGCATGAATTCATTGATGTAGTATATGTATTATTATGCATTATGTCATTAATGATTTATGTATTACTGCATTCCTTAATATCCCATGAATCATCAGGAATTGACGTGTTCATTTGTCATTCGTGACCTCATAAATGAACAACACAACTAAAGCATTAGGTACAGCACATCATTATGAATTATGATTTAATAAGTATGATCATGAGTATTTATTTTTATGCAAAACAATGTGGTCATCACTGCGCAAATTCTGATTTAAACACAACTTGTACATAATAATGTACCCACCTAATGCTTTAGTTGATGTGTTGTTCATGCATGAGGTCATGAATGAGAGGCTATGAACTCATGTCAATTCCTGATGATTCATAAGATATAAAGGAATGAAGTAAAGCACAATAATAATTCATAATCCATGTACCCTTACTGTAAAGTGTCACCATAACTTTAGTTCAAGCCTGTGGCAGCAGTTCAAAATAGTTTGTTTATTGCCATGCAATGAAAAATACCTTTTCACAAACTTTTTCAGTTCAGTGGGTACATTTTCCAAAAGAATGCTTTAATTCTGAAAAAATAAAGTTGGTCCCACACAAAACTCACTCAATGTCTTTTCATATTTTTTCTTAGATATGTAGGCTACATAGAAAATGCATGAATAATAACTGAGATACTCCATTATGTTGTAAACAGTAGGCCTACGTGTGCTGTTGGCAAAATCTATGTCTATGTCTGGGCTGGGCTGGCACATGTTCAGGATAAAAAGCGTATGCGTGCTCGAGCATTACGGTCGCACGCAAAGTGTCCCGGTTTTAGGTCCAGGGAAATCTGGTCACCCTAATCTACCGTAATTCGATTTTTAACCAAGGTAGCCTATTGTACTGCAAAATATTGATCGCGACCTGTTTACAAATCTGGTTAAAAAGATAAAGGTGAGCTGTTATTTATAGATATGAATTATTTCGCTCGGGGTGGGTGAGCTGCTGCCTTGAAGTCGACGGTGAGGGCTCAAAACACCATTAAGCCGCAATTCATCACGTGTGCAATGCATGTAAGCAAATATGGTCTCAATAGTTTGTTTCAAGTATAGGCTACAGCCGAAACCTCGTTCTGTTTTGATCAATAGTAATCGAGTTGATAAGCGTGTCTTCTTGTCTGAACAATACGCAACTGAGGTGCGCGAATGCACAGAGCGGCCAGCTGCCAATCACTCAACTTGCGTATGCATCCGGACTTCATCAGTCGGCGGTGATTTTGAACATAACATTCCATTTTCAGTATTCATGGCTTTCAATGTATTAAAATATCTGCTATGTTGAGGACCTACACAGGTGTAGGCTATTATTTGATTTGTCTACCCGTTTGAACGAGTACCAGTAGACCGCGGGGCCTCGGGAGAGGCAGACAACCGCATTGGTTTATCAATGAAAGCTCAGCTCGTTCGGAGGAGAGCGGATAGATTTGTGTTCCATCTCGAATTAATATTATCATTGATAAACCGGTGCGGTTGTAAACTGTCGTTCCGCTGCGAGGGCCAGCCCGACGTGCACGAATACACCTGTACAAATGCAAATGAAATGTCCACTCAAAATGCTGACAAAAGTTTGATTTCCAACGCAGCCTCCATTGGTGGGCCAATAGAAGTTAAACACACTATTAAACATATTTGTGGACAGTTTTAATAATACAAACAAAAAGAATGGTATGTAGGTTTGTATAATAAAAATTAATAGTAATAATAGATAAACTTGAATTTCATAATTTGTGTGTTCCATTTCTGACCACTGGTTAGTTCTAGATTCTATTGATATACATTTCAGTAGTTTGCATATATATGTAAAGAGGTACACCTTGATAATCTTTGAACCATACATGATAGCACCATGGGGCTTGGACTTTTGTCAATCTATTTGAATCTAAAGTGGAAGCAAAATGATTTCCTGAAGCATATCCTCATTATTTATGAAATGGTAAAATGTAAGCTAATAAGGTGACATGGTAACACAGACTGCGCGCACAGCGCGCAATTTTTTTTTTGGAGCACCGAAGACCCATTTTGACCCAGGAAAAACCCTGCTTTTGTAGTTTTTGGTTTGTTTGTTTGCTTTTGTATTTGTTTGTTTGACCTAGCCTAAACCTAGGTGTAAGCTAGGTTTAGCGTGCTGCTTTCTATTTCTTTCATTATTGTCCCCTCTCCTCCCTGCGGTGCTAGAGCGATAGGTGTGGTACTGGCTGCCCCAGTGTTCTTCCCTAGTTGGAGTAAGCCTTTTCCAAAGCTTGAACTCTGCCTGGTTTTAACAGTTAGGCTTAACCCAAACTCCTCTTCCCCTTTCCTCTCCAGAACAACAGTGTTGCAGCTGTCTGCGGGGCAGGTCGCCAGATCTGAGTCTTCCTCTTCACGCATGCCGAACTGATTGTATTGAGTGGTAACGTGCACCTCACCATTGCTGTGATACCTGTTTGCAGTGCCTGTGCCTATGTGTGTTGTGTCGTGTGTGTGTGTGTTTGTGGACATGTGAGTAGGCATAAGAATCAAGAGCACGGGTGGCATGTCGGTCTCACTCCCTTTTCTAGGACAGATAACCCCCTGCAACAGCTGCTCCCTATATCCTCTACCATCCTGGTGGCAGCCATTACCCACTCTCTTGCCATATTTAAACGTCATTTAGCCGTGTATTAATAAATACTGTTATTTTTCTATTTGAATACCTCGTCTCTGTTCTTACTTGAGCGTACCTGTGTGAGAGCCTGCTTGTCTCTATCAAAAGGTACAATTATACCTCGGTGTGAAAGGCACCAGGTGGCGTAGTCGTTTTATACTATTTTCCTTAGTATATTTGTAATTCTTTTGTGTGGCTGTGATAAATTAGACAGTCTTACTCAGATTTACATCAATCTTGGCATGTCTTTTCATATTTGTGCAGATTTGTGCCGAGTTTCACAGAATAACAAACATCAACCTGAAGAACCACTTCTATGCCGAGTTGGATCAACATGTCCCCCGTCTTCAGAGCTTGTTCAGGAAGTAAGCTGCAAACACAGGGAGAGTAGCCGAAGTTCTGGATCAGCTCTTCAGCACTTATGACCGCCAGGTGAGTTGGTTATGCTTCTTGGATGATTGATATTACAGTGGATTATCTTAGAACTCTCATCTGGACTGCTCATTCTTGCGATATATATTGTGTGGCTATAATGTTTTAGCATCCCAAATCAAGCAAGAATAAGTTGATGTCCTCCGTGGTCTTCCTGCATATCTGCATGACGATGACTCCAGGTTTCTTAAGCTGTGGGATGTAAGTCAGCCTATTGTTAGAGCATGTAGAGCAGCTCAACCCTGGTTATTCAGGGACCTCCTGTCCTGCATGTTTTAGATGTTTCCCATTTCTAACACACATGATTCAAATGAATGGCTCATTATCAGCCATCTTCTGAGCTTGATAATGACCAATTCATTTGAATTGGGTTTATGGAAGCAAGGAAACATCTAAAACACGCAGGGCAGCAGGCCCCTGAGGATCTGAGTTGAGAATCACTGATGGTGTAGAGTATGAACTGTCCTGTTGTCATCAGAGCTTGATTGTGTCATCGCAGAATAAGTCATTCAACGTTGTATCACTTCTGTTGTTCAAATCTAAGGTTTTAGTTGCAAGTTTTAAACGTATAACAGTTTTCTGTTCTTGTCTTCAGGTGGCGCAGTCTGATGAACCAAACATCAATGACATATCGGTTGGGCTCCTCCTGATCACAGGCAATTAAACAGATGCCACGTTCTTCTGCCCAGAGAGGATTGCTGTTGTGCTTGAGGGCAACATAGTTGTCGAATTCTCCACATTGGCTGAAGCCTTTGTCATGCTTTTTGCACTGATGTACGCTCTGCATTTGAGTTACCCAAAAGACTTGGCGAATACCTTTGACTTTACCCAGAAAGTCTTGATGGGCTTGGAGGATGGGAAACTGAAGCCCAGGGTGTTGAGCCTTAAAAATGAACTTTTGGCAGTGGAGTAATCTCACTCTGAACAGAAGTTGCTCCTTAACTTTTCGTATGCACAGGGACTACTGTCACGGACTTGACCTGGACTGGCAGGATGGGAAGCAGGCAGCGATCCCTTCCGGCCCCTGTATGACCACTCGTTTTCAGGGATGCTGTTAACACTTGGCCCCCTGACTCCTTGGCGGGTTCTGAAGGTGCATTGGCTGTCTCTCTCCTGTTGATGTGAAGTACAGTAGGATGCCTTTGTCCACAAGTCCTACAGGTCGACCGCCCCTCACAGTTCCGACTCCTATGCCCAGCGCATAGGCAGCCAAAGCAAAGTTCTTTCTCTTTAAGGAAGATCAGCTTGTTTCTAGGTCTCATATGTTTGAACTGTTGGCACTGCTGTAATGAATGAATGAACACGCACAACCTAGCTCCACTGCAGAGTCGTGTCCTTGCGACGCATTCCTCCATTCTCCATTATTCTCCATTGGTTCCATAGGTGCAATGTTTGTAGCAAAGCTGTTTGCGTTGATCCTATTTCTTTGATGGGAATTCGGCCTATTAGCAACCTTTGATTCAGTCATTCCAAATGCTAAGTCGCTTATGTCACCATACAGAGGATCTGATATTATTCTGACATGTCTTTCTATGAATTTCACTAGGTCTTTGAACAGGGCTCTGTGTTCGGTCTTCTCTAGTATGTCAAATGGTTCTCCATTGCTCTCGGAGCTTGAATGGCAGTTTAGACATAACTGCCCTCATATTACTTGGCATATCCAACTCTTGCATGTACTGTAATTCCTCCATTACGTTACAACAGCTGCGTAGAAAAAGAGAGTAGGCCTGCAATGTGCTGACATCTTCAGTGTTTATTATGGGCCAGGACAAAGCCCTTTCTATACATGCCACAGCAATCTTGTACTTACTGCCGAAATATTCACACAGCAGCTGCTTTGCTTTAGCATAACCATACTCAGGTATCATGTGAAGGCAGCTATGGATCAGCTCCCTTGGCTGACCCCTAGTGAACTGCTCAAGGTAGTAGAGGCAGTCACCCTTGCTGGCCTTCTCCTCTACTCCTTGTTCAAATGCTCTAATGAAGGAGATAAATTGCAGAGGATCTCCATCGAACAAGGGGATATCTCTCGCTGGCAATGATGATAGGCGTTGTTGTTGGAGGAGTGCTGATGTTATTTAATTTTGCCTTTGCATTACTGTGAGAAGGTCTCTGGATTGACTTTGATCTGTTGGTTGAGTGTTGGGACGGGAATGAGTCGACATCAATGTTTCCCTTTCCAGTGTACGATGACTGTTTGAATTAGTCCACTCCTTTGGTCGAGTTGCGAGGTGTTGGTTAGCTCCCTGAGACGGCCTTATAGCCGTTAATGGGTTATTGGCTGCTGACAGCGACGTCTGCTGGGGTCTGCTTGGGTGTATAGGATTGAATGCGCTTGCCCATGGGTCCAATCTGTTTACAGGTGCTACGTTTCTAGTTTCTCTCTCCAGGTATGAATTAAATGCATTGGACACCTTTGTCCGGCTATCAGAGGCCTGTAGCACGGCAAGTTTAGCTGCAGACTCGGCAAGCATGGTTTCCAGTTCCTGTTGTTCCTTTTTCATCCTTATTTGCTGTTCTTGCTCCTCCAATGCATGCTTTTCCTTTAGCGCTGCCATACGGACAAGCAGTGCTGCCTTGTCTGCTTCTATTATAACTCTTGCAGAGGAAGTAGTGCATGATCCACTACTGCACGCACTCTTCCTGCTTGAGTGTTGGCTGCCTACATTTGAAATACTGTCATCAGGGTTGATGCCATCATCATCATCATCATTGAAGACATTTTGTTCAACACTTGATATCCATAACTGCACCTGTGTGATAAATTCAGTGATGTTCAACATTTGGGCTTTGAACCACACATCATGTTTCTCTTGTTCAACCTCAGGTAACATACCCATCACAGACTCTTGAACACCCTTTGCTTCATCACATACTTTAAGCAGCTCATTAAAAGTGTACTGGACCTGTGCTTTCTTTCCCTTTTGTATAAGCTCTTTTATCTTTCTTTTTAAGATGCTCGCTTGGTTTAGCTTAGCCCTCCTATCCTTCTGCAATCGTTCAATTTTGTCAGCAAACGCTTTAGCAGTTAATGTTACAACACGTTTTTCTTTGTCCCCTTGCGGCTCAGCGCCATTTGCAACATTGTTCGAATCAGCTGGTGGCTCAGTGGGCTTGTCCGTGATTTCATACATCTCAGTTCGAATGTTAGCAACAAGTTCGCAGTACAGCAACGTTTTCCAGTTGGCTTTCGAAACGACGTGTTGATTTCTGTGCTGGTGGTAGATGATAGCCTTTAGATCCACAGAGAGGTGAAGCAACGTTGACCCCAATACGAACGCTGTCCTCGCGCTGTCCACGGCTTTGTTGTTGTTGGCTGGATGAATAAACGTGATGTTCCTTCCTCTACAATCCACGATTGCAACGTTCTTGGCTCGGTTCGAACGAGGCTTTAGCCTGATCTACTGCGTCGGCTTCCTGAGAGAAAGCTTTTTGACTTGTGTATGGGCTAAGTCTACACTTAAAGCCCAGAGGGATTGCTGACTGAGCACTTGATTGATGCGCTTGTTAGATGTAAAATAACGTTCCAACTTTGCGTTCTTGGTTATGATACTTTATTTCTCACAGTAATCCAATCAATAAAGGTTTCCATACATCCAAACTTGCATATTAATTTACATGTTGCAGACCTTTGATGACACAAATGAAGCGGTCAAAAAGCTATGTGTGCTCTCCCTCCGTCAAGCAATACCTGATACCTGCATGAACTTTCCTACCTATATATTGTGTGAGCCGAATTAAGGTAGAGTGCCATCTAGTGTCCCAGACCAGATTAAAACATGAACCCAAATGGCTCCTACAATTGTTATGACAAGAACAGAAGTGGAGAAATGTATTAATAAACGAAAAGTTTACTGAGAAATGGTTGAATGATACAACATTCCAAAATACAACAACTCAAAATACAACAGATATGTTGTGTACTGCAATGTGTAGTTAGAGCTACAATTATGAACTTCAAGACAGCAAAGGGAGATGGTTTTAAGCTCAAATCAATTTTGAATTGGTTATGCCCACATGTTTTCATATTATGTTTTGTGTAATACCCACAGCATAGTCCTGGCGCCAAAGTACTGCTTTGTACTGTGGCACGCAAACAAAGTATTGAGAAAGTATTGTTAAAATCATCAAACTGTATTCGAAGCCTTCACTTGAGAGTAAAGGCTATTTTACGGAGCAACGGGACCCTGCTCTACCAAACGTAGCCTAAAATTCGTCACGCAATTTCTAACAAGTCTCTTCTAGATATCTTCACAAGACGTGACATTCCTGTGTTGATTTCACTGCATTTACGCGTCTTCTGACTAATTAAACACTGCACTAGCTGAGGTTGGCTATAGTATAAGAGGCACGGCATCAAAACCTTTTCCCACTTGTTTCATTAAAGTTAAACTCTCTCTTCCCATATCAGAGACAGGAGAGACATTTTAAGTGAGCGATTTCAGTCGACTGAAAGACTATGGAGGAGTTGGCTCGAGAGAGTATCCGCAGCATCAGCATACTGTCTAAACCTTCACGCGGGTCAGATGTCCCTCGCCTCGGCTCCTTTGGAGCCATTTTCATCATGTTAAAGTCTGCGCTAGGCGCTGGATTACTGAACTTTCCATGGGCTTTCGAGAAAGCAGGTGGAGTGAATGTTGCCATAAGCGTCGAAATGGTAAGACGGCAGATTGGTAGCACCTGCCCAATATGTGGTATTCAAAGTTGAATTCTAACTGCAATGCAATCTGCAGTGTTAAACTGTGATATAATGTATATGGTAGGCATACTACTTCTACAATTGTTATTCAGTTAATTACTGTAAGCATAGGCGCCTATTTGACTTTTTCCCGGTGGATGCGTGGTAGCCTACATATTAAGTGGTATCAGATTTAAACTTAGACATCCGACCAAAATAATTTAATTTAATGTGTGGACTAGGTTTAGTAGACGGGAGAATGAAGAGTGCGCTTCACATAAAATCCTTCTTACAGACAGGGTTGTGCGGAGCTGTGGCCGTGTTTATTTGTGCGATAAGCGATGTGAAACAATCACAAAATTACCTTTTATTGCTCTGATTCACTGCTTTGTACTCGTACACTTTAAATTACAGCCCGTTAATTACAGGGTGATTACCTGTTAGGTAAAGTGTAAGGAAAAATAAGTAAGAAGGACAAGTAATAGAGAAAAGTAAGAATAGATAAGTAAAAAGTAAAGGGTATGATTGTGGAACTAACTTATTAGTGGGTAAATTACAAACATTTAGCAAATAAGGAATGTATAACTATGATTTCAAATTCATTGTAATTCTAAACATAATTGCAGGTTACTTAAAATGACTAGCAAAGGACATCCTGGTAATGACATGGTCATCTGCTTTCATTACAGGCAGTGTAACAGGAGAAGTAGGTTAGCTATGAACTACGGTGTAAGAAAACAAAAAAAAGTGTAGGGTATGATTGTAGAAGTATAAGAAGTAATTTACCAACATTTTACAAATAAGTAAAGTATAGATGTTTTTTTATCTTGCTGTCTTTTAAAAAATAGTCCTAATTATATGTGACTTAAAATTACTTTATTATTACAACTGAAATAACAGGGTAAGTAACTGTAAAGTACAGTGAAAGTACAGGGTATGAGTGTAGAAGTAATTGGTAATGACTTGGTATTTATGTATAATAAATATGATGTAGACCTGTAACTATCTGCTATAGTGTGGGTATAGCTTGTACCCTCTACTTTCCTGTATCTTCTCCAAAGTACAGTATAATATAGGCTGCTTGGGCTATACATTGAAGTAGCTTAGTGTAATGGTAGCCAGCGGGTACAGTGCTGTCCAGTGAGTAAAGCTCACTCTTGACACCTTAAGAAATGTGCTAGCGACAGACACTAGCACCTAGCGGTTTTAGCCTCCTTGCTAGCATGCCCGCCTCAGTCCCATGGTCTTGGAGTGCCACTAAATGGTGCAGGATGGCTGTCCTATACCATGGACATAAAGTAAGCTAACACAAAAAGACAAGGTTATGTTGACAAGTGTTAAAACTTAGTTAGCCAGTTGGATCATATTTAGACTTACAGTTCAAGCCAGTTATGAAATCTCATTTGTCTGTGACTCATTTTGGTGTGTAATCAAATATATAAGTCACATTGCAACATTTACATTTAGTCATTTAGCAGACGCTTTTATCCAAAGCGATGTATAAAGGAGAGAAACCAACTCACACACTTGAAGTGGAGTAAACTTGAGTGGACTGGAGGTGGCTCTCTTGCACCATGACCATGAATGTAAGGTATCTCCATGTTGAAGTTTCGAATGCCTATTTCGACAAATTATGCTTTGTATGGATTTGAAATGGTCTGTCTTTATCATCTTGTCACAAGTTGTGATACTCCGGACTGCAAGTTATCTAAAAGGTTTTAGATAAGTGATTACATTTAGTTAACGTAACTTACAGCACTGTAGGCCAGCTGTTGTTAGCTGATATATTGACCCCTTGGAAACCTGCAGATAACTCTGAGATTTTCATACATATCGGTGCATTTAAATCTAGCATCAGCAGAAATTGTAAGTGGTTAACTTTCAAATCAAATGCATATTGTGACAAATTGAGTTGTGTTGATGGCGAATTTGTGGTGTGATTTGAAGTGTCAGCATTTCCTGAGATTGCTAACAAATGCGATACTTTCGGGTGTAATTTAGTTTAAACTTTATTATTTAAGTGATTAAGTTAGGTTAGTTGAAATGTTTGAAGTCGACCGAGACTTCATAGCTACACTCAGGGATGGATTAACGAACGGGCCTACCGGGCCCCAGGCCCAGGGGCCCATGAGCTCAGGGAGCCCCCTAAGCCAGAGCCTCTGCGTGAAGTCGCTGTTATGTATCTCTTATTTGTGGTTGAAAAAGGTGTATTTTGTTCATTTGCTAATTGCTTTAATTGACTGTACCTGTGCCTGTGTTAGAAAATGTGCATTTGCGGCCAGGGGCATAACTATAGACAATGCAGCCAGCGTGGAAGGTTCGTAGGCAAAGCAGACCCTGTTTTCTAAAATGTTACCGAACATTTGGATGTCAAAGTGTCGCTAGTTTAATGCGACAGTGATCAAGGATAATTTATATTTGGACTAATTTAGATCCCTTATGCAATATATTCCCTCAAAATGGCAAACTTGTCTCTGTCATGGTTTTCATAAATTTTAGGGGCCCGTGGTTTCTTAATCCGTCCATGGCTACACTGAACATTCCGACTCCTTCACAAAACACCAGTGGCATGCAGTCAAACCCTTAAACGTAACCTTCTGAGAACAGGTGACTAAATTATAATATAATGTAATCGTCAAAATGATTTCATTACACCATTTTAAAACATCAGTTTATTCAAGCAACCTATGCTATGTGTCTCCAGTTGTGTCTCATTAAGCACTACACTGCTGAGCTGTAGCCGAATAAAGCAGTCCATATGCAGAAAGAGCAATCTGAAGAAGGGTTTACACTGTATATCCTCATGGATAAAGCATGCCATTCCACATAGGAGTAGTGACAAACGAATTTGGAGTGACAGGGTAACTTTAAGTGATGCCAGAGGTCATGTAATTCCTGAGCGCATTAATTAACACCATGAAGCTTCTGTCACAGCAAAAATTAAAGATCTAATATTAGGCCTCCCAGTTAACAACAATTTTACAATGAACTGTTATACAGCCTGCAGCTACCTTAAATCAGGCTGGGTACCTGTTTTATGTGGTATTACCGTGCATGGACTGACTACAGATTAGACCTCTAAATCCAACGAATTAATTGCTGCAATAAAGCAATAAAAAAAGCATTGACTAAGAAATGTTGTGAGGTCATGAATGTGTAGAGCAGTATGTATCTGTTGTGAGGTCATGATTGTATAGAGCAGTATGTATCTGCTTTGTGTTGATTCTACATTAATTCTGTGATTTTGCATTTCAATAGAGAGGAAAATGTATCACAGCAAATTGTGTGATCAATTGACAGCACTAATATATTATATTGTCAATTATATACTAGTGTAACAGAATACACTACTCTTCAATTCAGCGCTCAGCAATGTTCTGGAAGTCAATGCATCCAGAAACTACATATCACAGCTTCATACCGCTCTACCGATCATTTCTGTGTTTTGTTTATTGCAGTGTTGCAGCATTTTACTCGTTGAACTAAGTTATCTAATCTGCAGTATATCTACCACATCAAACAGTCAACTAGCCTGATTTAAGGTAGCTTCTAGTGTTTACACCAGCAAATTTAGCAAATGTAGGCAATTGACATTGAGGCAATCAAGAGACATTGAGTAGTTCTTTAGAAAGCCATCTATTCAAATTTGTCAAAGGTGTTCCATACTGTCCTCTATCCCTAAGAAGGAGACAAGAAGAAAACTAAAAAAAAGAAAAAAATCTCAGGATGACAGGAAGTAAAAAAATAAAAATAACATGTTCCTGATAAAAATATTAGGAAAATAATACCTTTTAGGCTCTCTAAGATTCCATCCACTAACTCCTGCAATGGAAGATAAGCAAAAAAAAAATCATTAGTTATTTAAACAGATTATTTAAATTAAAACATACAATCAGAAAAGATTGAATGTCTGATCTGTATTCTGAGATATATATTGCAGACGGAAAGCACCCTTGTGAGGCCTGACTGAAATATTTTTGTAATTTTGTTGTGATGGACTCATTGAAGTGAATCTATGGTATCATTTCAAATGCGCTCTTATGACACTTTTCGTTTTCAACCCTAGGTATCCTTGGTGTTCTTGATTAGTGGCCTGGTGATCCTGGGATATGCCTCATCAGTAAGTAGGCAAAACACTTACCAGGATGTGGTGCGTGACGTATGCGGTCCCAGGATTGGCCAGCTGTGCGAGGTCTGCTTCGTCTTCACCTGTTCATGATCTCGGTGGCCTTTCTGGTGGGTGGTACAGGATCAGCTTGAGAAATGTGAGTGTGATTTTTGTCTCTACATTTTTTTATTATTATTTATTATTATTTAATATGCTAGCCTGAATTGTCTCTGTTCTAGACATGTGTGCTATACTTAAAAGGTAGAGTCTACTATTCTGGCAAAATATTGCAAAATATTTAAGCATAACAGCCAATCCAGTTACACCACTCCCTTCCGTACTCCTGAAGCAAAGTGTGGATTGGCTGGAATTGTTTATGGCTCAGTCTGAGCCACTATGTTTGTTTTCCATTTAGAGCCCCTTGATACACACTGAACAGACAGCTAGAGGACTGTGATTTGCTGAATTTTACTAGATTGGAATAGAACCGCAAAACTCACCTTTAATTTCTCCTTTCTTCATTTGAACATAATTGGGTCTGGAACTTTTATACTCTTATCTTTCCTTCTTAACCTCTTGTGGCATTCTATAATGTCTTGACATCCCATTCATATCGTAACGTACGAGATACATGTCATTAGTTCATATTTTAAACAGTCAAGGGGAATTCCAGTGCCACACTGTGGTGTCTTGATATGGCGTGTTGAAGGGGTCAAACACGAGACCGCAGGGAGCCATTCATCTCGAAAAGAGTCTTGACTGATGTCTAAGAAGGCAAAAACAACAGACTCTCATCAGAGGAAGTGGTTGAAAGTTTGAACAACGCTGAATTATGGAATTTAAATAAGTTGGTGCTGATCCAGTGGCTGTCTACTGAATGAGAATTGCCTATATAAATATTCATATCACCAACGATATAATTTAGGGTATGGACACTTTTCAATTGGAAGTGCATACAGCAGAATGTTCAGCTCATACACAAAGTGTCACGCCGGAGTCAGGGATTGAACCCAGGCTGCTGGATTGTTGAACTAGTGTGTATCATGCTGAGCAAAGGTAGGATCCAAGTGCAGCTCTTTGGAAAATGTCTTGTCAAAAACACAGAAGATTCAGATGAGAACAGAAGGTAGGGAATATCCCCAAAACACAGACGATCCAAAAAAGAACAAAACATATCTCTTGGACAAAACAGGGCAGATAAGCCA